>NC_058163.1:23518154-23770865 GCF_020080835.1 Cotesia glomerata
AACATGAAAAGTTCCTTACTGTACCATCAGTTGTTCCGCGTGTTTATGATCCAGCGTTATATGAAGCAAATTGAACAAATCTACCAGGAGAATATGTAATCGTTTTCATTGAAGTACATTCCTTTCTTTCGAAAAGACATGAAGCCTCAAAAACAATCGAACACTTCTTTTATAAGTAGCACCGCAAAACCCATTGACGATATTAGATCTATAAGCATTTTCAGAACCAAAATTTTGATGTAAACTTGATTGGAAGCAGACCCCTAATAATACAGGTGAAAAATAAATGAACGTGGTCGCACCAATGATATTATAGAATGACAAATGCTCGTGACTTTTCGCTTTTTCAATTTGGTCATCACATTTGAAGATGATTCATCATTTGTCTATCCGTTCAGCAAACTTAATTTGGATCTGTAATTTCCTCACCATCGCTGTCATCGGTCAAACCATCAGCAGATTCGTCCAAGGCTCATGGCCGATGTATCATGGCTGGGTGCATCACTTTTTCGAAATTTGCTTTTATTAGGATCCATAGTCAGATAATTAAAAAATGTTAACAAAGAAGAAGGGATATTATCTTCAGCATCTTCCAAGAAGTTATTGGGTGGTGGATAAACGTCGTTTCTGTATATCTGCTTCCGAATATCTTCTCGCAATATTATTGCAGCAGCTTTAACTACTTGCAGACGCCGATCTTCTGCATTGGAATTCTGCATCAATTTCAAATGTCGAACCAGAAGTTTATCTACCTTCCCGGTGAAAGTTAACACACACTTACTTGAGCCAGTACGTGAAAAATACATTCGATCTCCAAAATGTTCTTTCAAGAGTCTTATAAAATTATTTTTGGTTGCCCGGTGCATCCCCATTTGATCATATAATCTATCAAGATAAAATAGGCAATCGGACGAATTTTCAATAAAAGAGCAAACTTTTTTAAAAGTGTCCTGCGTTTCTAGATCAGCAGGGCGTCCTTGATGTTCCCTGAACAGTCGGCTTTCTTAATAAAAATTTAGAAACACATGGCTTATGATAAACTGCGTTTCTTTCAAACAAATCAATATCTTCTGGTAAACGACTCGTCACAGCGACCCCGAGATGATCATCTTTAACGGCAGCAGCAACTCGTATTTTTTGAAGCAAGTCCGTTTTTCCTGAGTATACACACACTTTTCTTCTTTTATTTTTCGGCCTGAATCGTTCCCGATCTTCACTACACACTTCATTGCAAATAAAACAATAGCGAGAATAGTCAAATGCATCTGATTTGCTTGGAGAATCATCATCAGCAACTCTTATCACCTCTGCTGCTCTTTTTCTCGAAGTCTCAGCTTTCTGTAATGCAGATTTTGAACTTGCTCTACTTAAAATATGCTTTTTCTGCATTTATCGTGTAAATGTACAACTTCTAAATCTTTCCACTGCAGCCACAGATCATCATCAAATGTTTTACTTGCTTCAATCAATTTCACTGCACCTTTTGAAAGAACCCTAGTTCTATCATTCACAATTTCAGAATGACAAATAAGGCAAATATCATTTGAGTTTTGATTGGCCATTTTTCAATACTGAGTTTAAAATTTATGAAAACACGTGTATAACGAATAATTACTACCTCGTGATTCACTCACTACACTGTATTAATATTTTATTACTAGTTTGTACTTATAAAAATATATAAATATATATATATATAAATATATATATATATATATATATATATATATATATATATATATATATATATATATATATTTAAATGTTAAATTGAAAATTAACTGAATAACTTAAATGTTATTTTATCGCACTGTGAATGAAGGAAAAGTTTTAAAATACAAGATCGTATGTAAAACGTCTATACGTACAGAATATCTGAGTCAGAATGGCGTAGTCTCATCAGGTCGGGTAGTATATTTTCTAAAACATCAGTAGTATAGACAAATGTTAAACACATGATAGTATAAGAAGGTAGTATAAGAAGGAGAAGTAAAGCAGATGTTGAAATTTTCGAAGGTCAGCTTAGGACCCTTGCCTGACAATCTAATCTATTGTTAACCGAAACGTTGGGCTCTATACCTGAGCTGTAAGACTAAGTGATTTTATTTTCACATCAATGTATAATATATATTCAAAAATTCTAAGTAAATTTCTGATTTTAATTTGACAAAAGGCTACAATATATTTTAATTTGTTTTTAATGACGACGTTAAAAACTAATTATAATATTGCAAATAGCTAATTATAGTATAAGTTAGTATAAATGGTTTTTCGTAGTTATTTTTATACTTAAATAATTATTATCACGTTAAATTATTTTTATCAGAGACATCACCTAGAAGGGTAATTTGAACGAAACAGTTGCGCGCGCATCGCCGCCAGTCGCTCGGAGCTGCGCGCACTGCGTCGGTAACTCACTCAGCTGTTAGCATTCGCTTGTAAAAGTTTATTAATTATTTTGGACTAATAATTAATTGATTTTTATAAAAAAAATGGTTGGTTCGTATGAACCAATAATGGAGCTTGCCAAAAAAAAATATTTTAGGCAATCATCTTTATTAACTATAATATAAATAGCGATTAAAGTATGACCTAGCATCGATTTGCACACTTTTTTGCTAATAACTAATTTGCTGTTACTCATGCAGTTTGGCAAATAGCATCATTGAATTCCTCACATTTTTTTACATAAAAATCAATTAAGTTTGCCCGGTTTATAATTTTGTTGCCAAACACTTCGTAGTAGGGACAGTAGACTATAGTAACTATTACAATTGTCAATTATACCACCTATTAATTTGTGACTAACTAATTTTATTACCATTTTAGATAGTAGGAGTTAATATTTTCGTTTAGTAAATAGTATAATTAATTTTTCTCCGTGTACCGTAAAAATTTTTGAATTTATATCAAATAAACGTTTGGTTTTTCTTAGTTCCATTTTTTTTTCATAAACTTTAGAGCTTTCATATTCAAAAAAGAAAAACTATTCAATTAAAGAAAATATCATTCAAAATTTGTTTTTTTTTTGAGATACTCAGTTTGAATTAATTCAAAAAAATTCATTTTTGAATCAAAAATATAATACATATGAATAATAATTTTTAAGAATTCAAAATATTCACTAGATTTTTCTTGAGTATCACAATTCGTTAGAAACAAATTGTTATTGTTGATTAATAAAATGTATCGAATAAAAACAAGATAAAAATAATTTTTTCATCATTCAAGTTCTTCACAAAATGATAGGCTATTGTCAGTGCAAAAAGAAAAGCTTTTAGTAGTAACTATTCACTCTCTCGAAACTTTAATTTCGTCGTCCGTTGCAATGCCACTTCTACTTTATCGCTTGGCTCGCTAGAGAATCGGTAGGATTACTTTGGCGACGATAATCCGCTTTTTCGGTAGCCTTTTGTTACAAACTCCCATTTTTTATTTTTTATTTACTTTTTTTCGCTTTCGCTGTTGTCTTCCTATTGATTTTATTTATTCTTTCATCAATTTCACGCTAGATTTACATTTTTACTTAGGATTCCTTTTTAAATCCAGTGCTTTATTATCAAGATTTAAAGTCGAACTCATCAGCCAGGAGTTTTACGCATTCCATTTATCGAAAAATGTGACGTTGCGGAAGGTTTTAAAACCTTGTCGTGATGAACATAACTTCTCCGTGCTCTAGCTCGCCGTGTCCAGTGTCGGGATGGGGATCACGCAACACATATAAACTTACAACTAACTAACATTAACCAAATAATAACACAGATTCCAAATATAAGGTTAATTTATTCATCAAAACTCATAAAAATAATAATAAAAGATAATACGTTATTGCAAACCAAGATGCAACAATACAATAAACAATAATCAATATATTACAAACAATAAACATACGTATTATCTTAACTTTTTACCCCAAAATCTAACATACACATATACAAATACTACTGACAAGCCGTAACCTACTTGCAGCCTATTGGGGACTTTGTGTCGCGTCCGCGGATTTATCTAAACTCTCCCCAGTTCCCTCTATCAACCAAGAGAAGCTCGGTTGTCCAAATACAGAGATACCGGGATTTGTCAAGTACCTCGACGCCCAGCCGTATCTCCCCCTAGGTGTTCCGACTAGAAGTGTCTCCAAATCCAGGTGTCACCAACCTCCTAGCTATTTCCCACAATATTTGTTCGAAAACGACAGATTATGTACCACAGCCTCACCTCTTGCCGTGCAATAGAGGTTGTTTGGTGACCTAAGTACCTCAGGTCAACCTGGCGACAAAACGATCCACTGTGTGAGCAGATTAATTACAGAAAGTATATACTTAAAGAATATAACAATTCCAACTGCTCGCAACACAGCATTTGTAACTTCTCCGCAGAGTGTACCACTCGCTCGGAAGCCCTAGCTGATCTGACAAAAACTGATCAGAAAATTGGTTTTAACAACTCAGAAGCAATACTCTTCGGGCGAACAGTCTGAGCGACACCGCGCTGCCTCACGGCGCGCGCGGGAACTATGCTACGGGACTTTCCAGGCTGCTTCCCCTACTACTCTCGCTTGTCTCTCGGCGTTCTTCGCCGTCTCTTTTCCCTCTTTCTTTTCTCCGGGTAGGCTGCGCGCGGCTGTCTTCTCTCTCTCTCGCACTCTCTCGTAATGTGTGGCTGAAGTTTGACTCTCGCGTCACAAGAGTCAAACTTCAGCCACATAAAAATATTAAAATCTGAATAGTCTGCTGGATTTAATTAGTGATTTAATAAATAATTTAATATCGCCCATTAAAATAAAATTCCCCTCGATTTATAAAAAATAAATATATTTTTTGTTTGTTAACAAGAGCATCGACGCCTGTGCTAGCGTTGATTTTTTTCTTCCTTCAAGAGCTTTCTTTTCTTTCAGCCTTCTTACTCCATAATCTTTCTTTTCACCGACCTCGTTTCCTTTTCTACAACAACCAGTCCGTTGAAAAATCTTAGTTCCGTAAAAAAAAGCTACAAACCCACTGTAATTTTTCACTTTTAACAACAATCGTGATAAATTTTACCATGAATTAAAAATTATAATTATAATAAATAATAAATGTTGTATTATTTACCATCGAAAGAGCAAAAAAGTAGTTTTCTTTTTCCGAAAAAAAAAATAATTGCAATTATTTGATACTTTAAGACACTTGAGTCGCCCTCAGACACACTTGAAACAAAGATTTTCTTGTCTCTCTTGAAAGCCTGACTGTGTCTCAGCGGACACAAAGAAGCAACACAAAGTTTAAGCACATTACGACCTCAACCAACGAAATAGCTGAATCTTCCACCACTTGTACTTTCACTTTTTTTATCTTCTACTTCTCCGCTATTTATTCAACAAATCTGACAGCATACTTGTGTGAACGATAACGGATGATATAACGGGTACTTTTTATGTGTACACAAAACTCGTTGACCTCTCAAGTGGGCCTTTCTCAAACATTTCAACCCCTGATTTTTATGTTACGAGAAAAAAATAGAGAAAGTAAGAAAAAATAAACCTATCTTGATTCCTATTTAACCGGCGTTTCTTATAAATAAGGATTCCTTTTTTTCCGAGGCCTCTTATTTCTAGTGTAACCAGTCCTCTAATACCTTTTCTAATCACGTTTATCTTGGCCTCAACAAATAACTTTTTTTCTCTTCGTTCTTTTAATTAATAAGTTTCAATCAAAAACAGATTATCCCAGAATTTTCACACTCGAGGACTCGTGTGAGATATTACTTTTATTTATTTATCAAAATTAGTGACATACACTGAAAAAAAAAAATTATTTTTAATGCAAGAAAATTATTTTTAAGGAGATCCACGCGAAGTATTTAAATTTTTAAAGCTTCCTGAAAATTTGTAAATTAAATCTACGTAACCTGATAATTAATAAAAAAATTTAAACAGTAGGTTTCCGGGATATTTAATCAAATAATTAGGTTTGAAAATTGTAATTTTTACATGTAAAATGAAGATTTTACCAGCCGGGTATTTGATTAAGAATTTAATGCAATTAACGATTTAAAAAAAAATTTATTTTCATTGAATTTGATTGAAAAAATAATAAGCTTTCGATTAAAACAATAAAAAAAGCAGCTTTCCGAACGTATTACGGAGATATTTTATATTTTTTATGAAAAATCACTCGGAACTTCCGTTCTTTAAAGTCTTGTATTTGACTTGGCAACACCGCTTGCGCAATTACTCGGCGCAATTTTTAGTGTTGAAAATTTCCGACAGGTGGCGCATGGTTGCTTGATAGTCTCGTTACAAGAGAGTTAAGTTTTAGAAGCTAAGTAATAAAATGAAAAATATTTTTTTGACTCTTAAGAAGTTTATCTGACAATAGATTGTAGTTTAATTAATTATTAAACCAATTTTTGTTCAATTAAATATTTTAATTAACGTAATTTTGAGACAGAGAAAAAATTGTTATTTGTTCTTATACAAGGCTTGATATCGGCTATATATGAAAATTGGATGCATTAACAATTTTTTCTACGGATTATCTTGTTCCCTACTTCGATGTAATATGTAATTTATTATGTACGTATTATTTTTTTAATAGACATTCTTTACACTAGGAGGGCACTTGGTTCTTCTTAAAAGATATTGAAGAATTTTTTTTTTCATTCCAAAGTTTTATTTTCTTGATTCAAAAATGAATTTAAACTCGAAACAAGACGACTGCCCAATTTCAAAACACAGTAACTAACATTTAAAAATTTTTTTCAATTTTTCTTATTAAAAAAAAAGTTTGCCCGCCAAATTGATGAAAAATTCGATTTGTGAATAGAAAATACTTGCAGTTACTGTATTTTAAAATTGGGCAGCCGAAGAGTAAATTTTTAAAAATAATATTCTTCTTGAATCAAATATTTTTTTTCAGTGTATATCCGAGCTACATACCAATTTTATCCGAGAATAATGAACAAGATTAACTAAAGCTCGAGAATTCTCTATTAAATAAAAAAGCAATTTAGAATGAAATTAGCTCTGCGCTGTATGGAATTTTCACAAAGCTCGATTCAAAATTCTTGATGACATTATAAGTTACTATTGACAGCCGATGGACAGCTGGCGTATAAAAAGCTTTTTATCAAAAGCAAAAATTAAATTTGAATTCGAACTAGGAATCTTTTGAGTAACTTAATTTGGTTGATAATAAAAACATAGTCCCTGTATGTGGAGAATAATTAATACAACACTAGGTCCTACACTAGAGAAGGCATGTATAGTGTATAGTATGATGTTAATAATACAATTGGCTAAGAGAAACGATATATTAACTCACGTCACATCCATACAGGCTATTAATAGACAAATTTATAATCCAAATGTACACCAACCTAATATACACTTGAATGAACATTGGCTAGGTGGCTCGGCACGTCCATACATTTGACGTATATAATATTAGTTAGTCTTTGTAGTGTATGTGCAAGTGTAAGTGTACGAGTATGATGTATATAGGGAGTTAAGGGTGAAACTGTTCCACTGGCAGCACTACCATCACCATCACCATCGCCATCGCAACCCTTGGGAGAGAAAATTGACGGAACTCGGAAGTGGTTTCCCAGGGGCGTGATCGAGAATTATCATTCAATAACCTAACGTTCAGAAAATGTATTCCTTGTCCCGAGGCTCAAAACTTATAGTACCAATGCTCAACCGTGATATTGTTGCACTATACTGGAAGGAGTCTGCATTATATATTTCCAATATATCTATATAGATCGATTCAAGAAATCCGAGTGTACAGGAAAAAGGAGAAAAGTATTTAAGATCCACGCGAAGTAGTCAAATTTTTAGAAATTCCTGAAAATTTGTAAATTCAATCTACGAAACTTAATAATTAATAAAAAAATTAAAAAAAAAGTAGGTTTCCGGGATATTTAATCAAATAATTAGGTTTGAAAATTGTAATTTTTACATGTAGATAAATGGAGATTCCACCAGCCGTGTATTTAGTTAAGAATTTAATGCAGTTAATGATTTAAAAAAAATTTTATTTTCATTGAATTTGATTGAGAAAATAATAAGCTTTCGATTAAAACATTAAAAAAGTAGCTTTCCGAACGTATTACGGAGATATTTTATATTTTTTATGAAAAATCACTCGGAACTTCCGTTCTTTAAAGTCTTGTATTTGACTTGGCATATTTGATCTTAGTCATTTTAGTTAGATAGTAATCAGAAATAAATGTTAAGGTTAGGGAACTCTTACGGTGTTGTCAAGTGTATACCGGTAATTCAGAGTCCTATATTTTTTATTAGTCAATTAAATGTTAATAATTATTTAATGAGTAAATTTTTCGGAAATTTCCTCAAAAATGTTATTAATTAATTTTAACATGCATATCAAAAGTATTTCTACGTATTATTTTTTTATAGACATTCTTTACACTATAAGGGTACTTGGATCTCCTTAAGATCCGGTAAAAAATTTTTTTGATGTGGTCAGATATGACCAAGTATTATATTTGATATAAAAATGAGCCATATCAGAACATATCTGGCTTGATAGGCTCATAATAATTTTTTGGATGAAAATTAGTTTCAAAAATTTTCAACAGGTGGCGCATGATCGCTAAATATTCTCCTCGCTAGAGAGTTACTTTTTGAATGATAAGTTCTAAAATAAAAATTATTTTTTCACTCTTTCAATTTGATAATAATTATTACAAATATATTCGTACATTTGTAATAATATAGGTCATAGTTTCTTGTATTCTCCTATACCAATTTGACGGTCAGTAAATACCCAAACAACAAGAAGAACAAACGCAACATCAAGTTGTAAACATGGAAAGATCCAACCGAGTTTAAGTTCAGATTCTGAACAGAATACCAAACCAAAGACGTACTGTGTATGCTTATAGTTCAACGACGCTACCGCTTGAGGCACTGACCAAAGCGAGATACTCTGTCAGAGATCCAGGCTCGTTCTACTCTTCAAAAACAAGCAATACTTGTTCTCGTCCGCGTTCAAATTTACGTCCGTTGTTATAGTTGTAGTTAGTAGTTACCGTGTTGTGTGCTTCTAACGAGAAGAAACACACTTTATACATCACAGACTTCGCATTAGTTGTATATACGAAATAAAACACACAAGCGACGTACATATTTTTCGGGTACACCTGCTGGTACACTGTCGAGTAAGCAAAGCAACGAATGTGCTCAGCGAAAAAATAAGAAAAAAAATTTTAAAAAAAGGACTTGATAAAAATGAGAAAAAAATATTCATGTGAAGTAAAAAGTAAAAAATATAATAATAATAATCTAAAAAATAAAAATGAAAGAATAGAGATAGATGTAGGATGTAGGAGAGAAAAAGCACATGTGGCTTTTTATAAAATTGCCTCACGCGTTACATTTTACAAAAATGAAATAAAAGTCACTCTTTATCTTCATCTTTTGTATGAAATGTTTTTTATGATTTGATATTTATAATTAACGACAAGTTTTTTTTGTTTTTATTGTTTAGATTTTATTGACATAAAAGACTAATTTATGATGATGGGTGATCAATCAAAGTGATGAGTAAAAATTAATCGAGCGCTTTGTCGATAGTATTTGAGATGGGAGAACAAAAGGATGCACTTAAGCGTTAATTTGCGGTGTAACGCAGAGTACCGTCATCTATACAAGTATATATGCTTATCGTCTACGATCGTACGATCGGCGCGGGTTGTTTGCCCGTTAAGCAAATAATGGCTGTGGATCAACCTAGGACAAAATTAATGCCCCTTTAACTTGGGAGAAAACGAAAACGAGCAGACCAGAAAGGAAAAAATAATAAAATGAAAAGGAAAAAAGGATTTTAGCGACGCAGACATTTTTCCTCTTTTCTTTTTAATTTTTTATTCGTTTTAAGAAGTAAAAAAGAACTAAGCCCATAAAGTAACAGAGTTGAGACCATAACGATCTCCAGTATTTATTTCAATCCTCCGGCCATTAGGAGAGCCGTTTCACGATCCGGCAAAGCCCAAAACGCCCACTGACCATCTACTCCGTTCGTATCGTTCATACCATACCATTTCAAGGTACTGGCTAGCTCCTAGTACTTGCTATATACCAACATTTTATTTTATTTTATTTTTTTTACCTTTCTCTTTATGCTCACTTTTGTGAAACTCTCACATGTGTGCGGAACATTCAAAGATACTATAAACGTCGAACTTGTTCAATGAAACTTCTTCTAGGCACTCTGTAAATTAAAACTTCTAACTTTTGAGATTCTATTGTCGTACACAGCTGGTGTACTATTTTGTTAATCCTTTTTTTCTCAAAGAAAATCCAGGAGCACTTCAGCTTATACACTGATAAAAGAATCATCTTAATTTAAGTGAAAAAATTTTGAACTAACCTATAAAGAAAAATTTCTTGACTGGAGAATAAAATTTGTGGCTCAAGAAAATTTTCGGGTGCCTGAAGGAAGACCGAAGTTGTGTTGGCCGGAGTAAAAATTTTTTTTGAAATTCTATTCTTGGTGGAAGTCATTTTTTCTTAATTCTATCATAAATACTTGATACAATAAATTTTTATATTTGATCAAGATTTTTAGATACTTTAGGGAAGCAGCGCCACCTACTTCAGCTGAAAAAAAAATTTTCTTACCTTGAGAAAATTTTTCTCGAGAATATTTAATACCCATTTTACATTATTTTAGCGTGCAATTATACATATTGAATGAAAAAAAATGATGAAATATTATTTGATCTTCCCATTTGACATGTTAATCAATAAAAATATTAATGAAAATTTACTTCTATCATTATATTTAATTTTTTGGAGCAAGAGAGAAATTTTCTCAAGACAAGAAAATTTACATTTATCAAGAACTAAATTTTTTGGAGCAAGAAGCTGCACAGAAAGAAAAATTTCTTGACTGGAGAACAAAATTCTTGGCTCAAGAAAATTTTTGGGTGCCTGAAGGGAGACCGAAGTTGTGTTGGCCGAAGTAAACATTTTTCTTAAAATTCTATTCTTGGTGGAAGTCATTTTTTCTTGATTCAAATTGTCATAAATACTTGATACAGTAAATTTTTATATTTGATCAATATTTTTAGATACTTTAGGAAAGCAGTGTCACCTACTTCAGCTGAGAAAAAAATTTTCTCACCTTGAGAAAATTTTTCTCTTGAATATTTGATACCTTTTTTATATTATTTTGGCGTGCAATTATACATATTGAATGAAAAAAAAATGATTCAATATTATTTTATCTTCCCATTTGACATGTTAATCAATAAAAATATTAATGAAAATTTAATTCTATCTTTATATTTAATTTTTTGGAGCAAGAGAGAAATTTTCTCAAAACAAGAAAATTTATTTCTATCAAGAACTAAATTTTTTGGAGCAAGAGGCTGAATTTTCTCAAAACAACAAGATTTTCTTGACTTAAATAAATTTTCATGGATCAAGATACGTATTTCTTAAAGCAAGAGAATTAATTTTTAGAATAAGTGAAATTTCTTGTCAAAAAAAAATTATTTTTTCGCTCAAGAAAACAATTAGCAAGAAAAATATTTTCTTGGCTCAAGTGAACCTTTTTTTCTGTGTGATATATCAGGTAACAATTTTTCGACCAAAGTTAGTGTTGAAAATTTCCGACAGGTGGCGCATGATTGTTGAATCGTCTCACTACTAGAGAGTTAAGATTCAGGAGTTAAGTTATAAAATAAAAATAATTTTATACTCTTCTAATGAGCTTATCTGATTTAGTTTACAGTTAAATCATTTCATAAATTAAATTTTGCTTAATCTGACATATTAATTGACGTATATATTACTTCACATTTACTATGATCATTTTATATATGATATTCTTCACATTAAATAACGAAATTTATCAAGAAGTAAATAATTAGTCAGTAATCACGTACTTGACCGACAAATATTCAATTATTTGCGATTAATCACAATTATTAATACGCGTGACATTCATTGAATTTCATGAATGTATAAGTGTTTTAATCTATTGTAGAAAAACATAAATTTTTTAAATAAAAGTATAATTATCAATCAATTGGACTTGTTAAGTTAATATATAATGATAAATATAAATTTACTTTTTAATTTATTTTAATGAAAGGTAATTATATTGGCTTTAGAACCAATAATGGATTTATCCACGTACGCGATGTCCCATTTTCTACCTCTGGTGATTTTTTATTACCCGATAATGAACGTTATCAAACAATAAGCTACATTGGAATTCTGAACCCCAATGAAAATAAATCCTCGCTGGTAAATTAAATTACAATAGTTCAATATTTTGGTATATAATTTTTGGTACTCTTATTAGTGAGCACAATTCGAACGGTAAACTTTTTTTGTAGTTATTATTTCATTTTCATCGGTTTGTTTTTATTAAAGCATCGATAATACTCTGTTAATGAGTATAAATAATTTGTTTTAATTACGTAATCACAAGTGGGATGGAGCGAATAATATTTTGTACGTGAGTGAACAAAAAACGGTGAATTTGCCCGATGATTATAATTCTGACAGATCGAAAATAATTGGAACATATTGTGATGTTCAATATGTAAATGTTTTAATTCATTATTTTTTAATCCACTATTATTATGATTTTTCAATGATCCTTTTTTTTTCGACAGCCCTATAATTATAATTGCAATTATTCAAAAATTTTTTATCATTGTAATTTTCAAAATATGTAATTAAAATGTTAATTTAAATATAATTTTTGATTCTTACGCCGGTATAACGTTGAATAATTAATATTATGTAACAATGAATATTTAATGGTTATACCGCAGCTCATTTATTTATAATAATTAAATTTATGTAAAATAGGACAGAGTAACCTTGTACATTTCTCCAATTCATATAAATTATATTAATAATAATTATTATTTTGAGTAAACAGTTACAATATAAAATAGTAAATACCAAAAAATTAGTAATGAATCTCTAATTATTATCTTCTCTTTATGTACAATGTAAACAGTCCTACCGTGACTAATAACAATAATTGTTTCCAAAAACAACACAGTCGGTTTTATCCTCCAGTAATTCGATATTAGTGGGTCATCACAACTGTAATTATTTATTTAATTATTAACATTATTAGTGATGTTATTGCTGAGCAAATTTAGATTATGATGGGATAAATTTATTTATTCTGTAGCAGGTTCGTTTCATTGGTATATATTTAACGGTAACTATGATTTAATAGAACCAGCAATCATGTTATCTGACCAATGGAAGCACTATAAATTAAACCTCAATCCGCCAGAATCAATAATAAGTCTGAAATTACTGCTAATTAACGATACTCCGGTAGCTAACGCTCTAACTAAATCTCATTCCTGTACTCTGACCCTTCAAAATAATAATATAATATAATTATGTACTCAAGAATTCTATCGGTAATAATAATTTTAAAAAAATAATTATAAGAATAATAATAACTAGCAACCTTGCAGTCACTATGTAACTGCCGTGACTTGTGAACTATGAATAAATAAAATTTTACTTTATTAAATAATGACTTTTGTTAAATTGCACTGTACTTTTTTAACTATTGATGTTTTTAAAGATATAAGCTCATCCCGATGTTACACTCATCAAGAGCTTTCATTTAAGTACCCACATGCATATTTGATATATTTTTCATGTATACATATATATCATAGATAAAATATATGAAAAATGCATGTGGGTACTCAAATGAAAGGTCTTGATGAGTGTAACATCGGGATGAGCTTATATTTTAAAAAATGTCAATATTTCACAAGATAAAAGGTTATTTCTTAATTATTGACATTTTTTAAGATATAAGCTCATTGCGTTGTTACATTCATCGAGAGCTTTCATTTGAGTACCCTCATGTATTTTGAAATATTTTTCATATATACATATATATAAATATATAAAATATATAAAAAATTCATGTGGGTATTCAAATGAAAGGTCTTGATGAGTAAAATATCGGGATGAGCTTATATCTTAAAAAATGTCAATAGTTCACAAGATACAAGGTCACTTCTTAATTATTGATATTTTCCAAGATGTAAGCTCATCCCGATGTTACACTCATCAAGAGCTTTCATTTGAGTACCCACATGCATGTTTGATATATTTTGCATATATAAATATATATAATATATATAAATATATGAAAAAATGATGTGGGTACTTAAATGAAAGGTCTCGATGAGTGTAACATCGGGATGAGCTTATATCTTAAAAAATGTCAATAGTTCACAAGATACTAGGTCATTTCTCAATTATGTATCTAGAGATAGAGAATTTGCGAATGCAACCTAAATACTTAATCATCATAAATTGACTATCGGTGAAAATGATATGAAATCTTGAAAAGGCATAAATTCAAGTCAAGACCTTTACAATGACACTAAATTTCACGAAAAAAACGGATTTTATTATAAGACTATTCTAGACACAAAATTTTTCTTATTCTCTTAATAATATAGATAGTAATAATAATCACTAAAACATCTTGAGATTAATCCCTAAAAAGGAGAGTACACAAAATCCCTTGAAATGTATAAGAGAAAATAAATATCTATATAATGTTAAAAACAAAATAGAGCCAAAGGTGAAACGGACATAAAATAAAGCCTTGTAATTCCCGTGTCGTTTTGTAAACACAATTACGGAGCGAGGAAGTAAAACTCTGAAAACGGGCGGGCGAAATACCTGAAACAGGGTAAGTGGCGCGATTATAATTTCTCTTGGTAGTGGGTGTTTAAGGGGTTCAAGAGGACAAACACCAACAGTACGAAGAATAATAATAACAATGATAATTATAATAATAAGAGAATATGAGAAAGATATTGTGTGCAGAAGAGGACGCTTCACAGTGTAGAAACGCGGGGATCAAGGGGTGGTTTGTAAAAACTTTTAAGCTTAGTCTTCGTAGCCTACAACCTAGTCGGTACAAAATAGAAGCCTCGAGCTCCATTTTTGGTCCTTTTCCAACGTCTTCTCCGGTATCATAATGTTACACCTCCCCCGATCTCTCCAGTCTTCCTCCCGTCCCTCGACGACCACTTTTATTCACTCGGCTCAGCTACGCTCCACTAGTTTCCTACCTAGTCAAATAATTTCACCTACTTCTTGCTTGGACTCGCTTATTATTACTTACTCTAACGCAAATGTACTAACTTTGAACTCTAATATTCTTAATTTATTTGTTCATCATTATTTCTCCAGGCGTGTTCAGGCAAAATTAACTATCCTAACATTAACGCCTTTCATTTTCCTGTTGGATAAAATGTAAACAACTTACTTACTGATAATTATTTTTTGAGAAAATAATTTTACGTGTAGATTAAAAAAAAGTCTTTTTAAAATTTTAATTTTTTTTGAGGTATTTAGTTCTAATTAATTTAAAAAATTTACGAACAAAATCAAGAAATTTTCTGAATCAAAACAATAATTTTTTATCAAAATATACCCGAGTCGAAATTTAAGTCGTAGATTCAACGTATTAAACGTTCAAATCGTAAATTCAACGTTTTGAACGTTCAAAACATCAATTTTACGTATTGGACGTAAAAAATATAGATTCAACATTTCTAAAAAAGAATAAATTCAAAGATACTTCAAGTACCACTCGTTCTTAATTAAACACTAGCGAGTCTTTTTAAACAGCCATAATATACCTTCGAAAAAAAAACATTTTGGAAACCATTCCACAAGTAAAAAATTCGGACTGAGTACACGGAAAAAAGGAAACTGGAAAAATTACAGTTTCATCCCCATGAAAAAAAAATATATGTCAAGGTACATAAAAGATATATTAAAAATCTATAAAAAATATATAAATATATTATAAATTATGTATAGTAAATATATTTTATATTTTAGCTATGTATTTTTTATGTATTTTAAGATATATCTTGAATATTTCTAAAATATATTTAAAATATATATGAAAATCGGCCAAAAGTTAGTTATTAAAAATATATTTTTTATATATTTCGACATATATTTTTTTTCATGGGGCAGATTGTAATTATGACAGATTTTATAAGAATTACATTGTAGAATGTAATATTTACATGGAAAACTCTAAAAATTGAATTCAAAAATTAAATTTAGAAAAATGTTATTTCAAACTGTAATTTTTCTAGTTTTGATTACGACGGGACCGACTTTACATTTTATACTGTAATTATTCCTGTTTTCTTTTTCCCGTGTATATTTATCAAACGGATGGTAAAATTTCATCAAAAAAAATAAAATTTTCTCTAACAAAATTGAAAAAAAATTTTTTATTGTACTTTTGATAAAAGCACAGTTATCTGAATAGTTTTGATATTAATTATTTTCACTCTTTATGGGCTTGATTTACGCTCACAATATGTTGAATACGTTTAACTAACGGTTTTAACGTTCAATACGTTCAAGTATAATGATTTTAAAGTCCAATAAGTTGAACTTACGTTTTCTAAACATACGATTTAAACGTTCAATACGTTGAATCTATGATTTAAATTTCAACTCGGGTAATTGTATTTTTAGATCAAGTAATTTTTTTTCGTGCAACTCACTCTGATAATAATTTTTAAAGAAAAAATTTCTTCGTGTATGTTTAGATAAATTTACAGGACAAAAATTGCACAAAACTAATGTAATAAGAGTGCATATAAATGTTAAAAGTGGGAGTAAACAGAGTATATTTGTACGTGTAAAAATAAATTTATATTAATGTTCAAGAGAAGTAGGTGGAAATAGCGTGAGAATACAGTGAGATATTACTATTACTGTGAGTGTATAGAGTCTGGGATAAATTTGTTGTCTCTCTGATGGGAATAACTCTAAGTATTTTTTATTGTTGACTATATGTTTTCCTCGAGGTGCTTGACATTTTTTTCATTTATATATTTCATCATCAAATTATACGTTATGTTCTTCAAGGCGCTAGATTTTATTGTGCTCAAATCCAAGCTCTTACGTTTCTCACTATTATTATTGTTATTATTCACTAAGCCCCTCCGTGAATTTCAAAATATATTAAATTGTTTAAGCTTACCAAGATAATTCCAATAATTTTATTCAAATTTCTTACCTGAAACATAAAAACAGAGCACTGGGTTAATTAAATCTCAGATTTTTTCAAGTGATTAATTATTCAGTGAACAAATAAAATATATATATATATATATATATATATATATATATATATATATATATTCGTTTAAATAGATTCAAAAACATTGAAGAGCGAGAGAGAGCTCCAGCCAATGTAAATGATTAAACAAGCTTGTGAATCAGAAGGAAGCTGGTTTAATCCGAGGGTAGAAGCAAAACAGAAAATGCAGGTTACCCCAACCTAGGCATTAGCTCCGCGTTATACAGATAAAAGCAGCATCAACGGCAATAGTTGCTGTAGTTGCAATAGCAAAACCGGCAATGTCACTGCTGTACCCTCTTCCTCTTTCCTCCTTCTTCCTTCGCTTCCTTACCCTGGGATTTCTCACCCTCGTGACTTAACGTTTCTACTTCGAGTTTTCACCTCGTTATTTACAACTTTCCCACATACATGTTTCTTTTTCGAATGCTTGAAATCACACCAAGAAAAGATGATAATTCAGACTTGACACTTTAAATGAAGGCTTCTTTTTTTATCTAAAGGCAATAATTTTCCCAATTTCAAATATTCAAGTTAACATTAACGGTCATTAAGGAAAAAGAGGAAAATAATCTATATTATTAAGAGAATAAGCAAAATTTTGTGGCCAGTGTATTTACATGATAGATTGGGTTTTTGTGGTTGAATTTGGTATCGTTGGAAAAGTCTTGACCTAACGTTGTGCCTTTTTTAGGTTTCATATCATTTGCACTAATAGTCAATTTATGATGATAAGTATTTAGGCTGCATTCGAAAATACTCTATCTCTAGATACATAATTAAGAAATGACCTTGTATCTCGTGAACTATTGACATTTTTAAAGATATAAGCTCACCCCAATGTTACAATCATCGAAACCTTTAATTTGAGTACCCATATCGATTTTTCATATATTTTATATATTTATATATTTCACAAATACCATATATATAAAATATATAAAAAATGCCATGTGGGTACTCAAATGAAAGGTCTCGATTAGTGTAACATCGGGATGAGCTTATATCTTTAAAAATGTCAATAATTAAGAAATGACCTTGTTTCTTGTGAACTTTCGAAATTTTTTAAGATATAAGCTCACCCCGACATTACACTCATCAAGAGCTTTCATTTGAGTACCCACATCAATTTTTCATATATTTTATATATTTATATTGGATATATAAATATATGAAAAATATATCAAAATGCATGTGGGTACTCAAATGAAAGCTCTTGATTAGTGTAACGTCAGGATGAGCTTACATCTTTAAAAATATTAATAATTAAGAAATGACCTTGTACCTTGTCAACTATTGACATTTTTAAAGATATAAACTCATCCCGATGTTACACTCATCGAGGCCTTTCATTTGAGTACCCACATCTATTTTTCACATATTTTATATATTTACATATGTATATATGAACAATATATCAAAAATGCATATGGGTACTCAAATTAAAGCTCTTGATGAGTATAACATCAGTATGAGCTTATATCTTCAAAATATATATTATATATATGTATAAATGAAAAATATATCAAAAATGCATGTGGGTACTCAAATGAAAGCTCTTGATGAGTGTTACATCGGGTGAGCTTATATCTTTAAAAATGTCAATATTTAAGGAAGTACAGTGCAATTTAACAAAAATCATTATTTAATAAAGCAAAATTTCATTTATTTATAGTTAAAAAGTCATGGCAGTCACATGGCGACTGCAAGGTTGCTAGTTTTGATTTTAATCTGTTAAATCAGATTATGTAATGAATTGTTAAAGTTTAAGCAATCATAATTTGGCGCGATTTACAAGAGTAATAACATAACCGTAGCCGGTGAATTTTACTGGAAAAAACGGAATAATAGCTGTGGTAGGAGAAAAGTGGCTCTTGCCGGTATACTCGTATACTTGTAGATAGTAAATGTTAAGTGGTAAGAGGGAAATTGAGGGCGCGAAATGAATTTCAAGTATGCTACCTTGGTCGGTTCCATTGGATCCATATAACTGAATCAAAGCTACGCAACATTTGCGAATATCGGTGGAAATGCCTCCTCGGTACTTCTAACACTCGTTCACGGTATTTGTTACTAGACGGAAATTGCTCGAGCTATTAAATATTCATACATACTGCAAAAAAAAAAAGGATGATAATAATCAGAGCACTTTTGTTTGTATGTTGTTTTGCTTGTTTCTATTGTTTTATTTCAATGGGAATTTTTTTTCAAATTATAAAATAATTGCTTCCATACCTAGCAGATAACCACGAAAAAGTTTCGATTTCAATGTTTGATTATTAAATATGAAATATGATACCTAATTATACAGTGGAATCTTTTTGTATGAAAATTTTTATTGTCAATAGCAAAAAAAAAACTTTACGGTCTTACAGCAATTATTTTATGAAAAATAAAAATAAAAAAAGCTCTATTACTAAACAAAAAGTATTGCGAGGTATTATTATTCTCTGCTGAATAAAACAGAGTTGATAAATAATTAATTTTCTTTTTTTCTGTATTTTTGTGAATTGAATTTAATTTTAAAAGTGAAATCCAGCTATTATTCACCATCATTCGTAGCAGTAATTCACGAGTAATAAATACCCGTTTCAATTTGATCTTTCTCATCCATTATGAAAGGAACGTTGAATTTTAAAATAAACGGGAATATATGTGAAAAATAGTTGAAATAAAAATTCATTTTATATTCAATTAAATTGAATGAATAAAAAGTAATATAATGATACCTAGTGGAGTGTGTTTATACTATGGGCTTTGTACTAGCTATTGCAAACGGAATTATTCGAGTAATTTTACTCGTGAATTTCATTATTTATAAATTACTTTTTCATCATTTGGTCAGTAAAAAACACACATATATGCAAATACAACATAATTATTTAAATGAATATTTAAACAGTGCAAACTGATGTAATTTTTTCATTAAGCTCAGCTTTAATTAAATTAAAAATAGAATATAATGGTTTTGATGTGCTCGAAAATAACCGAGGCGATCTCCGGAAGGTATTCGGGTAAAGTACACCCGAAGAAAGGAATTAATCGAGCATGTTCTACAGAATTAGTACTTTGGTAATGGAGAAGAAAGAAGATTACAATGCATAAGAATACATATCGCGTGTAGTTAGATATAAGTAATTGTACGCTAGCTCATGTTTAAAAAACAATAAACAAAATTATATTTCTTTATATATTAACTAGTTTACCTTTAAATAATTAACTAATTAATTCAATAAAAAAATCTTTAATAAGTTTTACAGTAGGTTGAAAAAAAAAATTTTTTTCAGTATTTTTTAGAATTTTAAATGAAAAATTTTAAGAAATTTCTCATAAAGAAAAAATACACTGATAGAAGGATTTATTTGTATTAAATAATATTTGTTAATAGTTAACAAATCATTTATCAGAGACCACTTTTTAATATTAAACAAATATTTTTTAATATTTAAAATTATTTGTTTGTATTTAATAAATCTGACATCGACGTTCTAATTAGCAAATTGTCTAACTCCATTTTAGAGAATCTTCCATTTGTACGAAAAAAACAATTAGTTCAAAATTTATTATCACTTTAAAAAACCATTTAATATCATTAATATCTAATAAAGGTATAATATTTTGGTTTGAATCATTTAAATAATTTATAATTGGACTATTGCTACATCAAAATGTTAAAAAATCACTCTCTAAAAAATAAGGAGTTAGACAAATTGCTCATTAGACCGTCAATATTCATTTATTAAATACTAGCTGTTACTTGCCCGCTCCGCTGGGTGCTTTATAGAATTGCATTTTTAGTTCTAGACTTGAAATTTAATTAGAGTATTGTTTTGACTTGCACAGATTCCCAATTCTATCGAATTGGCATGCACCTTTTATCCATGTAATTATTCTAGCTAATATTCATTGTAACTTTCAATGTGCAATCATTATAACACTCCCGTGTCTTTCTTACAAAAATAAATAATAATTGATATGAAAAAAAAAAAATTTTTTAATGAGCATTGAAAGTTTCAGTTAAAGAAATTGCAGGTCTCATAAGTGAAGAAATCTGCCTAGTATATAAACATAACCAATAGAATTAAAAAATTTATTTTAAACAAATGACAATCGAATAGAATAAATTTAGTTACAATAAAAATTCATTATTTCTAAGTAAAAAAAATATAGGTTCCGGATAAGTAATCACCAACATATCATATACTAAAACCTTCTCCGAAATACGCTGCATCTTATGGTATTTGTATTATTCCGATCGGTTCAGTAGTTTTCGCAGTATAACCGGACAAAAAAACCGGCTCTCCATTTATTAGTATAGATTAATAAATACTTTTTAATATTATAAGAAATATTTGTAAAAGACTAAAAAGTGGCCTCTAATAAATGATTTGTTAAATATTAACTATAAACAAATCCTTCTATCAGTGTGCTCTTAATCAAAGTTGTAAAATGTTTTTTTTGTTAAAAAACGAATTTCAAGGCAAAAAATTCTTGAAACAAGACTTAAAGTTATCTTAAAACTAATTCTCTTGAATCAAGAATTTTTTTTTTCATCCAGCATCAAAACCAAAAGCATAACATAAAATCCTCTCGAATTGACTCAAGTAAATTAAGGATAATCCTCCTATTGAGAGCCATCTAACCGGAGAATTCGCGGTCTCATTAATTTAAAATTCGCTTTGCTTCAATCTCAATTGCTTTTTACGAAATTGGGATAAAACGTTTAATAATAAAAAAAAAGTTACATTACATTTTCCAAATGACAATGATAATTATAATTGTTATTGCATACAAGAATATAAAAAAAAAAAAAAAAAAACAATTTCCTGCAGTTGTTACTATTATTATATTTACAACAAAACTTGGTAAATCTGTTTTGTATAGCAGACCAACATAACACAACACAACTAGTAGAATTATACATAGATAGATGTAAGCCTTTGGGATGGTCAAACCTCACTTGGCGCACGACTGCGGTTTTGAACTTGATGGAACTCGAATATTCGTATTTACTCAGTGCCAAAACGAGACTCTCTGGAGATTATATGGCCGTATTTTATAAATTTGAAACATATATAACTATTTGTCTGCTATGGAGAAATACAAACTCAAACTGTGTCCTTAATTTCTGTGAATCATTACTATTTTGGTCTTGATTATTTACTTGTCTCTTAAAAAAATAAAATTTAAACGATTTGAGAGCGGATATAGAAGAGCCATCTCGATTTTGCGGTATCCGGTTCATACAATTTTATATAAATTCCCAAAAGACTCGTATAACGTAGTAAGGTATGGTCGTCACATAAAAAAACAAAATACACCCAGTACGATTTATATGTTTGTTTTTTTATCTCAATCGTTCCATGCCCTCATATAAATTGATAAGCTTTCAAAATGAAGCAATCATAAAAGCAAATACTAAATACTTTTGAAAAATTGCAATTTTTCTTTTAAGTTTAATAATTTAAAATAAAAATTGTGTCTTATTTTAAAAATTACTTGCAAAAGATTCAATATAATATTCTTACACGGAGAGAAAAATATGGAAATCATTCCTGTAATTTTAATGAAAGGTTTTCCTATACCATTTTAGGAGCGATTAGTTAAATTATGGGAACTGTGCCCATAATTTTTGGGAAATGTTACTATAATTATGGGAATGGTTCCTATAATATATAGGAATGGTTCCCATAATATGTAGGAATAGTTTCTATAATATTAAAGGAACCATTCCTATAATATTATAGGAACTATTCCTATAATATTATGGGAACCATTCCCATAATATTATAGTGATGATGCCTAATAATATTGAAATATTTATCATTACAACTCAAGTTATTTGTGACTTCGATGACCACTTTGAAGCATTTGAAATTATTAGTAATTTCGATAATTTTACTTGCTTCTCAATAACATCATTTAAAATATTTTATTTTATTTTATTTTATTTTATTTCAATAAACAAACCCAACAGCCTAGGCCATTAACAGGGTTAATAATACAATCGTTAGTACATAAGAAAAATAAATTTTTGATGTATAACAAGATGACTTATAGCTAGCATAGTGATTTCATTCATTTCCACTCATAAAAATTGCTGAGTAATTATTGAGTAATTATTGAGTAAATATGTAAAATAAGTAATATTTTTCATATAAATGATAAAAGTTACATACCCAAAAGGTTGATTTAATAAATATTCAACGTATATATTGTAAATAAATAATTTGTTTTAAAAATAAAATGAAATTGTAAAAATAAACAATGAATTTCCATATCTACCTTTCTCTTCTAATTGTATAATGAGAAAAGATCCCTTTTATTAGAGAAACTTTAGAATTGCTACAATATTTTTCAATATTATCTAACACAATAATAACTGAGTTGGAATAAACAATTTAAGATTAAGTAAACACGAGAATAAAAATTATGAAAAAGAAATTTTTTCACTCTAGTGAAAGATCAATTTTTATTTACAAAAAAAAAATTTATTAGCAAAAAAATATATAATAATTACTTTATATTTTTGATGTGATTGCTCCATTATTATGAACATAAACATTTTTCTATTATTATGTGCGTCATTCCCATAATATTATAGGAACCATTCCTTTAATATATTGAAGCTATTCCATTATTGTATAGGAATGTTTCCAATAAATTATGGGTATGGTTCTCATAATGAGCATAGGATTCATACTTATAATGATCATTTTATTATAGAAATCATTCCCATAATTTTTGGAAAGGTTCCTATAAATTTCTCTCCGTTTAAGTTTAATATTTTAAAATAAAAATTGTGTCTTATTTTAAAAATTACTTGCAAAAGATTCGATATAATATTCTTACTTTTAGTAAAAACAAACGGAGCCCTTGAAATATTATATTATAAATTTATTTGATATATAAGTAACAATATTTATTTAAAAGTAAAATTTAAGGGAGAATTTGTAATGTGATAGGATTATTTGATACTGACGTTAGAGTACATTTGCAAAAGAGAGCTGAAGATGAGCAAACCACCGTCATATATATACTCTTGGATATATATATATATATATATATATATATATATATATATATATATATATATATATATATATATATATATATATATATATATATATATATATATTGTAAAAATGTGTATGTCTATTCTGTATAAACTAGTAGACTTGGAGTGGAGAAGAGAAAGAGATATATACGAAAAGCGTATCGACTAGCGCTGCTTGCACGCCCATTAAGCGTCGTATTTCACAAAAGAGGGCAAAAGCTCCAAGAAAGAATACGCAAGAGTTTACAGCGTTACTCGGCACTCTATTTTCACATTTTATTATTTTCCTTTTTCTTATATTTATTTTCATCTTATTTTATTTATTTACTTATTTTACATTTTATATTCCTTACTTCATTCATTTTTTAACAATATAAATAAATAATCGAGTGACTTGAGATTTTTAAATCTTAAAAATGTAAATAACATCCTGCTGACTAGAATCAAGATGTATATTTTAAGCAATCAATTAAGAATTTTATATGTGAATATTAAAGTGTTTTACTTGGAAGAAATATTTTTTTTCGCTGACAAATTGTTCTAGAAATCGGAAAAAAAATTGTAGCAGCTCTTAAAGTCATTTTTTTGGTATATTTTTGACGATATTGAGAGAATGATCTGTCTAACTAAAAAAATGCATATGAAAATTTTTGAGTATATTTAATTTCCTATAAAATTAATTATTGCGTTCATCTATATTATTAAGATAATAAGCAAAATTTTTTGGTCAGTGTATTTATATGATAAAATGGGTTTTTATGGTTAAATTTGGTATCGTTGGAAAGGTCTTTACCTGAAGTTGTGCCTGTTAATGGTTTTATATCATTCTCATTATTAGTCAATTTATGATGATAAGTATTTAGGCTGCATTTGAAAATGCTCTATCTCTAGATACATAATTAAGAAATGACCTTGTATCTTGTGAATTATTGGCATTTTTTAAGATATAAGCTCATCCCGATGTTATACTCATCGAGACCTTTCCTTTGAGTACCCACATCAATTTTTCATATATTTATACATTTATATATATGTATATATGAAAAGTATATTAAAAATGCATGTGGGTACTCAATTGAAAGCTCTTGATGAGTGTAACATCGGGATGAGCTTATATTTTTTAAAATATCAATAATTAAGAAATGACCTTGTATCTTGTGAACTATTGACATTTTTAAAGATATAAGCTCATCCCGATGTTACACTCATCAAGACCTTTCATTTGAGTACCCACATCAATTTTTCATATATTTATATATATTATATATATGTATATATATGAAAAATATATCAAATAGGCATTTGGGTACTCAAATAAAAGCTCTTGATGAGTGTAACATCGGGATGAGTTTACATCTTTAATCATAACAATAATTAAGAAATCACCTTGTATCTTGTCAATTACTGACATTTTTAAAGATATAAGCTCATCTCGACATTACACTCATTGAGACCTTTTATTTGAGTACCAACATCAATTTTTCATATATTTATATATATTACATATATGTATATATGAAAAATATATCAAAAATGCATGTGGGTATTCAAATGAAAGCTCTTGATGAGTGTAACATCGGGATGAGCTTATATCTTTAAAAATGTCAATATTTAAGAAAGTACAGTGCAATTTAACAAAAGTCATGATTTAATAAAACAAAATTTTATTTATTTGTGTTTCACAAGTCACGGCAGTCACACAGTGACTGCAAGATTGCTAGTATCACTAAAATGCTTAGTTTCGAAGATATAAGCAGTTTAATATTATAAAATTGTATTTTAAAGAACTTAATGCATCTCAACCTTAATTAACGTAATAAATTAATTTACCACCATATGAGATTCACTAAATATCTCCACCCGAGTCGATATAAATTTTTTATGTCTGCCTATATGCTTTAAGCTATATTTTTATCCATAGAGGTAAAATGACTGCATTTTAAAACAAATACTTAAAAAGTAAATTTGTTTAAATAAATAAAAGTGACACTAATTGACATTTCAAGAGGTAAAACCGAATTCGAATGGACAGATGAGCATCGTATGACGAGACCCTTAAGCTGGTCGTTTGCAGTTAAACCCATTCATCGATCATATTACGCAGTTACGTACATAACGATGCCTGTTATCGTCATCTGCGTCAAATGGCTTTACACATACAGATATACTCATATGTAAACTGGATTAGTGGATGGATATGCTGATGCTTTTTCAAATATACATCTATGGATCTGTATATATAAATTGATTGACACTAAACCACGATATTTCGGTGTATATAGACGAGAGATAAATAATAAATAGGCAACAATAAATAATTATAAGTGTGTCGAGTGAATTACCCATAACTGATTGCAGACGGCTGATGGTTTATGACGATGACACCAAGATTGTATTATACAAGTGATAAGTGATAATGATAAGCGATAAGATGTAGGGTAGTAACACGATAAGGATAAACGTGAAGCAAGCCGAGTAGAGGAGTACACTCATTACCACTAGCACCAGGATGCTCCAGGATGGGATGGGCTTACAAAGACTGAGGAGAAGGAGGAAGCTAGAAGGATCTTAAATTGTGGGATCGATGAAGCTACTAACCGTTTACTATCGTCTTCTCTCCTCTAACCGTAGACTTTAACCTCCTTTGCTCCAATATCGTCGTCTTTATTTACTTAAACTACGAGGTAATAAGAACCTCACTGAGTTAACCGTTCAGATTTATATCTATAACCTGAGGTTTTAGATATTGAACCGTACCTAGTTCTTGTGTATACTTAATTACAGTAAACATTAATTATCTGCAAATATCGCGTAATATTTTAATTCTTAATAAATAGCTTGGGTAGTAATATTTACTCAGGAATTTTTCTAGATAAAACAAAGTCAATTCATCGGCACACAGAAAGAAAAATTTCTTGATTAGAGAACAAAATTCTTGGCTCAAGAAAATTTTCGGGTGCCCGAAGGAAGACCCAAGTTGTGTTGGCCGAAGTAAAAATTTTTCGAGAAATTCTATTCTTGGTGGAAGTCATTTTTTCTTAATTCTATCATAAATACTTGATACAATAAATTTTTATATTTGATCAAGATTTTTAGATACTTTAGAGAAGCAGCGCCACCTACTTCAGCTGAGAAAATAATTTTCTCACCTAGCAATTCTACATATTGAATGAAAAAAAATGATGAAATATTATTTGATCTTCCCATTTGACATGTTAATCAATAAAAATATTAATGAAAATTTACTTCTATCTTTATATTAAATTTTTTGGAGCAAAAGAGAAATTTTCTCAAGACAAGAAAATTTACTTTTATCGAGAACTAAATTTTTTGGAGCAAGAGGCTGAATTTTCTCAAAACAAGAAGATTTTCTTGACTTAAATAAATTTTCTTGGATCAAGACACGTATTTCTTAAAGCAAGAAAATTAATTTTGTTGGAATAAGTGAAATTTCTTGTGTCAAAAAAAAATTTTTTTTTTTCGCTCAAGAAAATAATTAGGAAGAAAAATATTCTTGGCTTCAATGAACCTTTTTTTCTGTGCATGATTTTTAAGTTTCATGGTTTTTATGTATTTAATAATGACTTTGAAATAAACTAATTTTTATAAAAAAATATTGTTGATTCAAGAAATTATTTTGAAGAGAATTTTACGACTTGAATAAATAATTTTTTACCTTGAAACTTATTTTTTTAGATGTATTATCTTTATGAGATACAATTAAATTATTTATAAAAAAAGACTATTTTTAAAAATTTTGTTTTCATTTAAAAATTTTATTTTCTTAGCTTGAAAAAAAAATTCTTCATTTAAAATATCAAAAAAATACTTTAAAAAAATATTTTTATTTCAAATAAAAATTATAAAAAATAATTTTGAGCATTTTTAATATTTTTGAAATAATTTATTAATATTTAGAAACAATTTTATCGACTATCAATTCAAAAAAAAAATTCTTGATTAAAATATACTGTATCTTATTTAAAAAAAAAAGTCAAGCACTATATTTAAGATTGAAAATTTTGAATAAAAAATTTGTTATGATTCTGTTCATAAATTTCTGAAATAAATTAAAATATTTCAAAACAATATCCAAATTTTGAAGAGAATTTTTTTCTTAAATCAAGTAGTTTTTGTCTCCAAAATAGTGAACTTACATCGATAACTTTTATCAAGTGAATGCACATTATTTAAAAACTCATGCAAAAAGCAGGGTATCATTAAAGGGCAAATTCGTCGAACCCGGATGCAAGCGCACTCAGACCCGAGCTTAAATAATCGATCGTTAACGAGTCCATTAATAAAGCGACTTTTATGTTTTATGGAATGTTTTATGCGCAAGATAAATTTATCGTCTTATTTTTTTTTCAAAAAAAAGACGATAGTAATAAATAATTGGAGTTAAATATCAAGTGCTTTGACTGCAAGAGTATACATAAATCATGAGCAAATAAACTTGACGATCTAGTAAACGGAAAATGCAGTTGAGTTGACAACAAAATGTCTTGATTTATACATAAACATATAAACAGTATGTATGAAAGGACTCAGCGATCAAAGGAGTAGTTGAATTTATGTTTTCATACAAACAAATATCGATATAGATATATATAGACCTAAACATGTCGCTTTTGTCATTCTAATAGGGATAATGCATCAATTATAGAATCTGTGAACGCATTCCGAATTACATGGCATCGCATAAACTGGCATCCGATCGCTGGCGATTATGCTGCCAATAAATTATCCCTTCTGGCGTTACTATACCATACGTTCACTACCATACCAGCCAGATCTCTCTGTCTTGCTTTTACTCACTACCCTTCTGATTTATTTCGTCAATTGATATTGACCCAAATAACTTTAACTGATAATAACTTTAATTATTAAAGACAACGTGAAAGAGAATATTGTTCTATAATATTTAAAACCAGTGAAATTTTTCAAGACACAAATCAATCAATCGATATCACCCTAATTGTTTGTTTCTTCCCACACGTTATCTTTTTACCCTCGTCTCTATTTAGGTGAAGAAAAAAAAAGTAACGTGTACGCTGTAACTCACAATGAGGATGAATGATTTTGCTAAACGATTGATTGACAGTATAACTTATTGCCCGTTTTATTTTCACATTTATCATTCTATTGTATTAATTCATGAAGATTACAAGGTCATCACTGTTACACACTAAACTGATTTTTTACCACTCATTTATTCACTGACTCATTCAATCTTCATAATTTCACTTTTATTTTACTTTATTATCAAGCTTGTTTCGGCAATTACAATTGAGTACATTGAACAATTTTTGAGCCAAAAAAAATCATTTTTAAAAGTTTGATAATTTTGAATCCAGAAAAAAAAGTTTTTTTTTAATGGAATTTATTTAGTAATAGAAGAATTTATTTATTAACTTAATAAATTAATTTATTTTGAAACAATTTATTCATTTATTATATAAAAATAATTGTTTTTTCATTTTTAGTAAATATTTTGTGAAGAGAAAATTAATAGATAATATTTATTTATTAATAAACTGTTAAAAAATTTAGTAAAATTTTAATGTATATTATTAAAATTAATTGTGAAGTTTAAAAAAAATTTATAATTAATAATGTAAGCTCAAAATATTATTATTAATAATGTTAATTATTATAAGTTCATAAAAAATCGTTTGTTAATAATTACTAATGTTTAAAACTAAGTCAAAAAAAATTTTTTAGTTCAAGAATTTTTTTCCTTAATTAAAAATCATCTAACTCATCAAAATAATATTCTTGATTCTGAAGAATTAATTTATTTTGAAACAATTTATTCATTTATTATATAAAAATAATTGTTTTTTAATTTTTTGTGAATATTTTTTGAAGAGATAATTAATAGATAATATTTATTTTAACAGTTTATTAATAAACTGTTAAAAAATTTAGTAAAATTTTAATGTATATTATTAAAATTAATTATGAAATTTAAAAAAAAATTTATAATTGATAATGTAAGCTCAAAATATTTTTATTAATAATTTTAATTATTATAAATTCGTAAAAAATCATTTATGAACAATTACTAATGTTTAGTAAAAATCAAAAAATTCTATCATTATTAAAGCCAATAAAAATTTTTTTCCTAGATTAAAAATCATCTAACTCATTAAAATGATATTATTGATTCAGTATTTTTTTTAATCAAATTAATTTTTTAATTTATTTAAGAATAAAATAAAAAATTCTATAAAAATAATTCAAAAAAAAAAAGTGTTGATAAATTATAAATAGAGTTGTTATTTGAGGAACGAGTCATTGACAAGTGGAAAATATTGAGAATGGTCAGACACGTACGCGAGAGAACATTGACATTTTCTACTGTTTGCTGATACAATGCCACCCGTGTAGTGAATAAGAGTGAAAGAGAAAAGTAATGTATACACACATGTATATAATAGTAAAGTCGATTCACTCTCTCATGAGAATAGAAACTCGTCGACTGCACCGACTTGTCTCCGGGTACATTTGAGCTTTGTTTTTAGAAACAAGACCACGACAACAGACAAGTCCAAGACTTTCATTTATATTATTTTTATTCTTATTATTTCTTCTTTTTTAATAATAAAAAATAATCAAATATTTTTATCATTGAATGATCAATTTGTAGCTCTTGAATTTTTTATTATTAAAAAAAAAGAAGCATTAATTTTTTAAAGAAAAAAAAATTTTTGCAGTGTTGCCTTAAGATAATAACAGTGTTGGAAGAAACACATGTGCCCAAGCATCGTCATTCAGGTCAAGGACCCTAAGAAAGTGCACCGTTGGTTAAATCACGCTTCCCAAGTGTTGAGAGTATGTCTTCTGGCGGATAAGTAACATTCACGAGTAGCCGGTGTCGAGAAGAGAGTTAAGAGGAAAAGAATATAAAGAAAGCCAACAACAGGATAGAAAAAAAGCAACGTTTGAGTGATGTATGTTGGTTAGGCAGCGAGCATTTAAGGTACCAACTCTTCTATCAGCATAAACTATACTCTGACTACTGTATTTTTATTTTTTATTATTTCAGTTTATTTATTTTTTTTTAAAAGCAACTGGACTCCCTCGGGAGCGAACGAGACCTCAGTATTTCTATAGGTACTCATCATTCACTCCTCTTTCTCTTTCATCCTCTTCTGCACTCATTTTCTGCAATCCGAAGCCCACCCCCGTTCCTTTATCTTATAGCTTTTCCACGGTACTATTTTACCCAGTTCACTCATCGTTTCATATTTTTTTTTTAAACTCTCTTTTTCTATGAAATCTGCGTTGATGATAATCTCTTTTAAACTTTTAAAATACGTGTCTGTCTCGAGCCTTTTTTATTTTATTTTATTTTACTTTCTATGCACTACTTTTATACTAAATTATGAATTTTAATGGGATGGTTTAAATTTTTATGTTTTACAACAAATGATAATAATTATGATTGATGAAAAAATTAAATTGTATGTTAGAGTAGGCAATATAAATTATTAAATTTCATGGTTTTGTCGACAAACTTGTTTTTTGTGGCTAGTGAGATATATTTGAAGATCCGGGAGTTCCTCGAGCCAATTATCTGTTCAAATTCATATTTATGCACTGAAAAAATTTTGTTATGACAACAAAACTAGCTATTGTCCTATTTCAAATCATGGCATATATTTTTTAGATTTTCTCCAATTCATCTATATTATTAAGAGAATAAGCAAAATTTTGTGGTCAGTGTATTTATATGATAAAATGGGTTTTTATCCTTGTATTTTGTGAACCATTGACATTTTTAAAGATATAAGCTCATCCCGCTGTTACACTCATCAAGACCTTCAATTTGAGTACCCACATCAATTTTTCATATATTTATATATATTACATATATGTATATATGAAAAATATATCAAAAATGCATGTGGGTACTTAAATGAAAGCTCTTGATGAGTGTAACATCGGGATGAGCTTATATCTTTAAAAATGTTAATAATTAATAACCAACATTGCTATCTTGTCAACTAATGATATTTTTAAAGATATAAGATTATCCCGATGTTACACTCATCACAAGACCTTTCATTGAAGTACCCACATCAATTTTTCATATATTTATATATATATTACATATCGACGTTCTAATTAGCCAATCGTCTAACTCCATTTTAGAAAATCTTCTATTTGTACGAAAAAAACAATTATTTCAAAATTTATTATCACTTAAAAAAACCATTTAATATCATTAATATCTAATAGAGATATAATATTTAGGTTTAAATCATTCAAATAATTTATAATTGGATTATTGCTACATCAAAATATTAAAAAATCACCCTCTAAAAAATAAGGAGTTAGACAAGTTGCTAATTAGACCGTCGATATATGTATATATGAAAAATATATCAAAAATGCATATGGGTACTCAAATGAAAGCTTTTGATGAGTGTAACATCGAGATGAGCTTATATCTTTAAAAATGTCAATAATTAAGAACTGCTATAACTATCTTGTCAACTAATGATATTTTTACAGATATAAGCTCATCCTGATGTTATACTCATCAAGACCTTTCATTTAAGTACCCACATCAATTTTTCATATATTTATATATATTACATATATGTATATATGAAAAATATATCAAAAATGCATGTGGGTACTCAAATAAAAGCTCTTGATGAGTGTAACATCAGGATGAGCTTATATCTTTAAAAATGTCAATAATTAAGAACTAACATTGCTATTTTGTTAACTAATGATATTTTTAAAGATATAAGCTCATCCTGATGTAACACTCATCAAGACCTTTCATTTAAGTACCTACATCAATTTTTCATATATTTATATATATTACATATATCTATATATGAAAAATATATCAAAAATGCATGTGGGTACTCAAATGAAAGCTCTTGATGAGTGTAACATCGAGATGACCTTATATCTTTAAAAACGTCAATAGTTAAAAAAGTACAGTGCAATTTAACAAAAGTCAAAAATAGAATAATTACAGTTAAAAAAAAAAAACATTTTTATAAATTTAATTTTTACTGTTTCGAATATAATTCTGATAATCTCAATGATTTATTATTTGATAAAAAAAAAATTTTCTTCAATGTAAGAATAAAAATAAATAGTTTATACCAATAACAAATTTCTGGAGTAGATTGATTTAACGGTTCATTTTTCTTGATGAATTAAAAAAATGAGGGTAAGAAACACAACTACGTTAATGCGCTTATCCTGATAATTATACACTTGGCATATTCAGCAAAAGCTATCCGAGGTTTATATACTTGTATACTCAATTCCATAATTTATAGGTTGTATAGATACATATCCATTGGGTATGTATAATACCGTAGGATAATATCGTTTAGTATAAAGTGTATCTACAGATATATATATAACGATAAAGTGGAAGTGTATACACTTTGAAATCGGATTCAGAGCGTAACGTGGGGTAGCTCATGAATCACGGTTAAAAGCCAACATAATGTTTCGACACGATTGATTTCAGTATCTACCACTTGTCAAATTTTAAATCATTTAAAATCCTCAATTATTATTATTTAAACATTTTATCATTATTATTATTGTTATTATGATATTTAAATATATAGATAGAAATATAGGTTGGAAAGAGTCCAATGGTACAAGGACCTCTGACTCTGTTATCTCTGAAACTCATCGGTATTATCAAGATTATTTTCAAGAGTATTGAGATTGTGGCACGTTTCCAATGTCGATTACTAAAATCTGTATAAACTAAAACAAACTGCCAAGTATTTATATAAAATACAATAAAACTTTTTTTTTTTTTTTATTTTTTATCGCCAATAGAAATCCTCGAATCATCCCGGTTGTCACGTTTGTGAATTCTGATTCAAGAAACCAAACTAAATATTATTCGCGATAAAGTAAATATATTAAGTGGTAATGAAAAATAAAAAGAAAAGAAACGGGGAAAGGAAAAAAATCCACGAAGAAATTTAAAACTGTCGTCATGGACCAAGTTCACACAACGTTAAACTTTTTCTCCTAACTCGCAATTGCGTCGACATTTCCAGCTTGCTCTCAATGGCAAAGTTTCTCAATTTCACTTCAACCCTTAGTGTCTTCACTAAATTTTATTTATATTTATTCCTATCCATGAAATATAAATGAAAATATTTATTTTTCTTTTTTAACAAAACTTTCCGCTGTACGTACAAGAGAACAGTACTTTTATTATCAAGTTAAATAATTTTTTTTTTGTCATCAATTAATACTTAAAAAATATTTTTGTGTTAAAAAAATAAAATACGCACTAACGTAACACCGAAACTCGGGAATTTCGTTACCCTTGGCACTCATTCACGCACGTGGAGTTTGCTTTGCACTCAAAAACAAAATAAAATTCCGTCATTGCGTTGTCGAAAAAAAAAATTGACTAAAAATAAAACTTTTTATACTCGTGGGAACTAAAATATTTGCATAGAAAAAAAGTAACTTGTACGAAGAAAATTATACAACAGTATTTGCAGACAATTGTTTAAAAAAAAGACCAATAAATTAATAAAAAAAAAATTTTTTTAGACTTTTAGTAAATGGATTTACTTCTAAATAATTTAAAATTTATTTTTTAATTAATTCTAAAAAATTAATTCATGATATTAATTCATAAAAATTAATTCATAAAATTAATTCATAAAAATTAATTCATAAAAATTAATTCATAAAAATTAATTCATAAAAGTTAATTCATAAAATTAATTCATAAAAATTAATACATAAAAATTAATTCGTAAAATTAATTCTAAAAAATTTTTTTAAATTCAATTATTTAATCCGAAAAAAAGAAAACTTTTCTTTAATAACCAAATTAAAAAATGAGACTGACCTATGGGAATTTTGTCCGGTGCAGCAGCTGCTGAAATTCCAGGCACAAGGATCACCGTCACCATTAAAAAGATTCCACACATGATTAAATTAATAAAATTAACCGGTTGCATATTTTTACTCTTAATAATTTTACAATCACTATTTTTCCGACTCGAAACTCGCGATAATCGTTGTCTGAGATAAATTTCCCGATTTAGTTTTTGTCCGAGTGTTTGTTTGTTTATACTTGGCTCGTTAATAAGTGCCGGTGGTCGCGTTAATGATAATGAAAAGGAATAAATATCCGTATGAGTTGACGGAGGTGATGCTCCTCCCTCGACGACAAACGGGAGCATCTTCCTCGCACGATAGTCTGACACAAACTGATAGTAAAGGAGACTACTACAGACTAGGACCCGTTAGCTTAAACTCTGTTCACTTGGATCCCAGCATCCCTCTCTCTGGACTGCACCCTCAACCCTCTACCTTCCACCCTCCACCCTGTGCCCCCCTTTTACACATCGCGCCGACTCCGGGGCCCACCCTTGTATCCTCAGGGTGGAAGCGTACGCTTAACGCGCATGTTACGTCACACGACGTACATACAACTGAGAGAGAAAAATAGTAAGGGAGGAGTTGATGCTTGGCTCTATACGCTGCTCTACTGAGACTGATGCGATGTTTCTAGGACGACACGATTCTACCTTTTTTTTTTTTTTTATCACTTTTTTCACATAATCTGCTAAAATGTATTTATTGTTGCTGTAGTTATTATTTTTTTATTAATAAACAAGTAAGCTTGTGCTTGCAACAGTTCATTAAATCTATATTATTAAGAGAATGAGCACAATTTTATGGACAGTGTATTTATAAGATGAAATGGGTTTTTATGATTAAATTAATAATCAATTTATGATGATAAGTATTTAAGCTGTATTTGAAAATGATCTATCTTTAGGTACATAATTAAGAAATGACCTTGTATCTTGTGGACTATTGACATTTTTTGAGATATAAGCTCATCCCTATGTTACACTCATCAAGACCTTTCATTTGAGTACCCACATGCATTTTTAATATATTTTTCATATATAAATATATATAATATACATAAAATATATAAATATATGAAAAATTGATGTGGGTACTCAAATGAAAGGTCTCGATGAGTGTAACATCAGGATGAGCTTATATCTTTAAAAATGTCAATAATTCTCAAGATACAAGGTTATTTCTTAATTATTGACATTTTTAACGATATAAGCTCATCCCGATGTTACACTCATCAAGAGCTTTCATTTGAGTACCCACATGCATTTTGATATATTTTTCATATAATTATATATGTAATATACATAAAATATATAAAATATGTGAAAAATTGATGTGGGTACTCAAATGAAAGGTCTCGATGAATGTAATGTCGGGGTGAGCTTATATCTTCAAAAATGTCAATAATTCACAAGATATTTGTAAAACTGCACTGTACTTTCTTAAATATTGATTTTTTCAAAGATATAAGCTCATTCTGATGTTACACTCATCAAGACCTTTCATTTAAGTACCCACATCATTTTTTCATATATTTTATATATTTATGTATATGTATATATAAAAAATATATCAAAATGCATGTGGGTACTCAAATGAAAGCTCTTGATAAGTGTAACATCAGGATGAGCTTATATTTTAAAAAATGTGAATAATAAAGCAATGACGTTGTATTTTGTCCACTAATGATATTTTTAATGATATAAGCTCATCCTGGAGTTACACTCATCGATACCTTTCGTTTGAGTACCCACATCAATTTTTCATATATTTATATATATTATAAATATATGTGTATATAACTATACCTCCCAATTTTTAAAGCGGTACCCAGAACTTGAACAAGCTGGGACCGTATAATTTTAACAGTACTCTAACCTTTAATAGGTTTATAGACTATTGATCAGTATTGTGATTTGTATTAATTACTGCAAATTAAATAAGTTTTATAACTAAAAATTAGCATAGTTAAAAATTATAGAACGTTTTGAATTAAGTTTTTTTTATTTATAATTGAAAATTTACTTTGTCATTCATAAAAAATGTAATTAAAAAATTTAATACAAATATTTTTCATTTTTAAATAAACATATTAAATATTTATAGTATTATTTTTAGTATTATTCAATAATATGTTATAAATCTTTGAATATTTCAATAAAACGTTAAAAAATTTTGGTGTGCCTATCGCCATATATTTTATTAGTTCAACTACTGCTCTCGGAGTGTTTAACTACTGCGGCGTGTCAGAATTGATTGTTCAACTACTACTCCTTTCACAGTCTATTTTAAAAACGTTAAAATATAAATAATCAATCATCTGCGTTATTTTGCGCTTCAATCAATTCAAAATTGTTTATATTTTCATGAAAATCACTAATTTGAACTAATGATTACATCTTTATATATTAAAAGTAGGGTCAAATACGTTTTACTTTGAAACCTGTTCAACTACTGGGTACTTTACCTTAAATAGTTTAATATAATTTTTTTTTGCTTAAATATAATAACAAAAATTATTAAAAAAATTAATAATAGTGTAAGTTATAAATAAAAAGTTTAATAAAAATGACGGACTATGCAAAATTTATGGTAGAATTAATGTATGAGTAGTAATGTTTTTTAAAATTAAAACTTTATGCTATATTTATTATTCTTTTTCCTCTCTCGTTTTTTACTGAAGTATTATGTGGGTCAGATTAAATACAAAATTATGGAGTAACGAGTTGGACGATAAAAAAAGTTTTTAATATTTTTTTTCGTTATATTATAAACTTATAACATAATATCAATATATAATGTAAGAAAAGTAAATATTATACTGTTAGTATAAAATATTTTGTTTCAGCCGAGCGCTAAATTATTTTATTATAAATAAAAATAAAAAGCTAAATAAAGTTGAGTGTATCATTTTCCGTATACGGTTATTATAGTTTACGAGATATGGTTCTCCGACTAAACGCCCGGATTTCCATGCTGTGTTAGCTCATTCAAGATTCTTATTTGGAATAAGTATATACAGGCATATACTACCTGATAATACCAGAAGTGAGTGCTTTTATACGTAAAAGCAAAGTTACAAACAAGGATCCTCCGCGTGGTGGGTACCTATATAACTTTTAAAAAGCTCCTGCTTCCCAGTATGCCTTTCCCATCGATTATGTACCATCCCTTTACCTCAACCTTTGCTTCTATTTCTATAAAATCATCCCGTTCCTTTTTCCTTCCTTGTCTCTTAATCCAGCTGATAAACTTTTAAAAGTATGAATTATTGAGATAAAAGTTTAATCCAACAACAAATACCCGACAATAAACAAATCTCTGTGATTTTAAGGGCACCAGACGGCAGAGATATAAAAAGTAGCATATAAAGATCGTAAACTGTTAAATTTTAAAAGAGCGATCCAACTCTGACGGGCTTGTAAAACGGTTAGCTACGTGTTCTCAAGTTTACAAGACGTTTATTTCATTGACTGAAGTCACTTGGGTTTCTCACGCGGATAAAATCGACCTACACTTGGTGTGAATCACGTCACGCTGCACCATAAAAAAACTCGTATAAACAGTTTTTAAATTTAATTGCAAGCATTGAAAAAATTTGTTTACAACCTTTATTAAATAAATAATAAAAGTAGGTATGGATGGGTAGATGGATGGTAGCACACAGAAAGAAAAATTTCTTGATTGGAGAACAAAATTCTTGGCTCAAGAAAATTTTCGAGTGCCTGAAGGAAGACCGAAGTTGTGTTGGCCGAAGTAAACATTTTTCTTGAAATTCTATTCTTGGTGGAAGTCATTTTTTCTTCATTCAAATTGTCATAAATACTTGATACAGTAAATTTTTATATTTGATCAATATTTTTAGATACTTTAGGGAAGCAGTGTCACCTACTTCAGCTGAGAAAAAAATTTTCTCACCATGAGAAAATTTTTCTCTTGAATATTTGATACCCATTTTATATTATTTTAGCGTGCAATTATACATATTGAATGAAAAAAAATGATGAAATATTTCCATTCGACATGTTAATCAATAAAAATATTGATGAAAATTTACTTCTATTTTTATATTTAATTTTTTGGAGCAAGAGAGAAATTTTCTCAAGACAAGAAAAATTACTTCTATCAAGAACTAAATTTTTTGGAGCAAGAGGCTGAATTTTCTCAAAACAACAAGATTTTCTTGACTTAAATAAATTTTCTTGGATCAAGATACGTATTTCTTAAAGCAAGAAAATTAATTTTGTTGGAATAAGTGAAATTTCTTGTGTCAAAAAAAAAATTTTTTTTTCGCTCAAGAAAATAATTAGGAAGTAAAATATTTTCTTGGTTCAAGTGAACCTTTTTTTCTGTGTAGGAGAATTTAACATTTGAAACAGTCAAAATTCTACACTTGAAGTATATATTTTACCAGTCCAAGCAAATCAATAATTATAGTTTGATTTTTAGCGTTGCGTTTAAAATTTACCATTTTACTTTGTAAACATTGACGTTGCTTGTATAGAAAATTTAGTAACTGTAGTTTATATTTTTTACATATCATGAATTAATAGTTAATAAGTAATTTTTAATAGGTAATAATTAATAAGTAATAAGCAATAATTACTCAGCAATTTTTATGAGTATAAATGAATGAAATCACTATGCTAGCTATAAGTCATCTTGTTATACATCAAAAATTTATTTTTCTTATGTACTAACGATTGTATTATTAACCCTGTTAATGGCCTAGGCTGTTGGGTTTGTTTATTGAAATAAAACAAAATAAAATAAAATATCATGCGATCATTTTTTAGGTACGAAATGATAAATATCAGTCAAAATTCTTAATTATTATACTTTAACATTTTCGACATTCACATAGCGAATATTACTATTTAATAGTATTTTCTTCCATGTAAATAATAAATTGTAGCATTTAAATGATAAATATTATAAAGTGATTATTAAAATCCTGATTTTACTGTTTGAAATGTTAATTTTTTCAGTTAATCATTACTTATTATAAATCGACTATTATTTATTACAATTTAATTTTTTCCGTGTAGCAGTTATAGTATTTGTAACATAACTTCACCATCGATTGCACTTGTATGAGCCGGCAGAATAAGCAGAGGAACACAAGCTATTATAAACCCTGATGTGTGCGCTATTCAGCCACGAGCTATTTCTATATTACCTTCTGCCTCTACTCAGCTGGTACATATAATACAACATCCCGGTGTGTACTGACTGGGATGCTACTGACTAACAGACCGGACCAGACTAAACTCTGCAGCCCGTCAACTCGTCATACACTCCTCCCAAAGTGTCAATCGTTGATATCAGTATATATATATATATGGAATATGGACGATGGACACAACATACAACACACATCATGGCATTATAATATTAAATATCAGTGTAGGGTATATGTGTACGTTGAAACTCAACGAAACTTAATCTATATATAATGTGTGGTGCTGGATACACTGACTCACTCACCATAGTGCACTTATCGGTATGCAATTGTAGATATTATGCAAACATGAGCATGAGCACGTGTATATACGTCCAAGTACACCACTACTATCCATATATCTACTCTGCCTATCTATCAATCTATTCTACATGCTATATACTAAGCCATCAACCAATATAACCGCTTTCTCTCCTGCTTTTACTCTTACTCTTTCGCGGATGCAAACATCATATCGTATCCTATCCTAATGTCTTCTGAAAGGTACACTTCAATGAAATAGAACTTACCTGATCATACATGCGACGATAACAGCCAGTTATTTATATATGACTTTAGCTTACACGTATATCTTCCATTAGAGCTGGAGTTTCAATGCTAGAAGGCGAACCGCTTGTCTTTGGTTGATATTCCTTACTGAGAGAATTATAAAAAAAGAATGAAAATTGATTATTATAATAAAGTTAACCGACGTTTTTTTTTTTGATTTTTTTTTTTTCCATAATTAAGACTAAAAAATATTTTATAAAAATTGCACTTATAGTTTTTTACAAAAAAAAATTTGTTTTCTTATTTTTTTGTAATAATTTTTTAACTTCCTGCTAAGAAAATTGAAAATTTTCAAAAATCGGGAAGATTGGTTTTACCCCGTTTTTCGAGAATCGAGTTTTCATCAGATCTCGACGTTTTGAGGTCCTAGGAAGCTTTCCTGACTATTCCCGCGAGGGTGTCACTATGTCTATATGTATGTATGTGTGTGTGTGTGTGTGTGTAAGTATGTAAACCTCTTATAACTTTTGAACGGTTGAACCGATTTCATCGCGGTTGGTGCCATTCGAAAGGGCTTCGCCAAACTTAGATTTCCTGTTACTTTGAACCGATTCGGACCGATAGATTTTGAGAAATTTGGAGAAATCTAAAAAAAAAGTAGGAAAAAAAATTTTTTCTGAAGTGGTTTTTTTGGGATAACTTTTAAACGGCTCAACCGATCGATTCCAAAAACTAATCAGCTCTCAACCTTAAAAAACCACGTCGATCGCCGCCAATCCGGTCAAAATCGGTTGATTCGTTCGAGAGATATCGTGAACGAAAGAAAACCGAAAAAAGTGTTTTTTCAGAGTTACTCCAAAATTTCTAGTTTGACCAATTGAAACTCAAAAATTCTTTATGAGGCTTAAAAACTGCGTAGAATGCCGCCAACCGCGTAAAAATCGGTTCATTCATTCAAAAGTTATTGCGGTATGAACATTCAAAAAATAGTGTTCTATGAAACTTCTATCAGACTTTTGAGCTCAAAGAGCTCAAAAGCATAGAAAAGGTATCTTTTTGAGCTCGGAGAGCTTAAAACAACACACAGATTGTACTTTTGAGCTCGAAGAGCTCAAAAAAGCGGCTAGGTATTAACGGAATTAGCGGGAAGTTGCAGGGATGGCCTTTAGGGTCAACCGTTTTCCTAATTTTTTTAATTAAAAAAATTAAAAAAATTTCTAGATTTTGGCTAACTTAATTTTCATAAATTAATTTAGCAAATGTTTAATCATTTTTAGAACTTTTGTTAACAAATAAATTATGGAAAAAAAAATTAGAAAAAAAAATTGACGTAGAAATTTAAAAAAATTAAAAATGCAATTTTTTTAAAATAATTTTTTAGAATTAATTTAATTGTTAAATAAAATTAAAAATTTGTAAGATATTTAATCATTTTTAGAACTTTTGTTGACAAATAAACTATGACGAAAAAAAATTGACATGTAGAAATTTAAAAAAATTAAAAATGCAATTTTTTTTTAATAATTTTTTAGAATTAATTTAATTGTTAAATAAAATTAAAAATTTGTCAAGTGATAGCTAACTTCAATGTCATAAAAAATTAAAAATTAATTATGGCAATTATCATTTGGATGTTATTTATTAATATAAAAGGTCTTACCTGATTTTTTTTATCGAATTTTAGTTTTATTTTATCACTTTACACTTGTTCACTAATTTATTGAATATGAAAGTAGATTTGATTTTTTATAATTAAAAAAATCAATTATTATATTAAAAAGATGATAATAAAAGTAGCCGACATTTTTAATTTTTTTATTTTGCTTAATTTATTAATTTATAACTAAAAATATTTTTAAAAAATTGCACTTATAGTTTTTGAAGTTTTTAATAAATAAAAAAATTTTTTTTTTATTTTTTTGTAATAATTCTTTAATAAAAAAAATCAAATAAATTTTTAAATGTCGGCTAACTTTATTTTCATATTAAAAATCTAAAAAATTGTATGAAAATGAAGTTAGCCGATATTTCAAAATTTTTAGAAATTTTTTATGGAAAAAATTTCAATTAAACAATCTAAAAAAATTTCATATATGTAAATCTAAATAACTTGAAAAACTACAAGTGAAATTTTTTATAAGTATCTTTTTAGTTGTAATTTAATTAATAAAAAAAAATAAAAAATTTTTAGACGTCTGCTAATTATTTACAAATAAATAATTTAAAAAAATTCATTTTCTAATTTTTCATCAATATTTAATAATTTTATATCTTATAAAATAAAATTTTATTTATTAAAAAAATTTAGTAAATAATTTAAATTTTATAAATTATTAAATTAATTTTCATTACTTTCATATTCATTAAATTAAATATTAATTATGACAACGCACTAAATATCAAATGACAATTAAAACACTTCAATAATAATAATGAGTTGTCAAAATCAAAAAAGATTCGCGACCTAACGTACGAATTTGACAACTCAAGTTCCAAGTAAATTTACTATCTCACAAACTTTAAATAATTATATAATTATTATTTATTATTTATTATTTTATATATTCGCGATAATAAACTATTATATGACACTGAAGTTAACAGACATTAGAAATGTTTTAAAAATTTTATAGCAATAAAATTAGTATAAAAAAAAATTTAATTAAAAAATTACACATGTTAAAATTAATAAAAATTACAAGTGAAAATTTTTAGAATTTTTTTATTGTAATTGATTAGTTAAAAAAATTTTTAAAATTGACAGCTGACGGCTAACTTCAGTATTATACTATTATTACTATCTATAATTATTAAATAATAAAATCTCTAATTACTTTCATTAAATTAAAACAAATTATTAAAAAACTAAGAGCCTAATTCTTCCCGACTTATCACGCCAACCGTCACCCGGCTTATTGCGTAGTTTCGCAGTGTCATCAAGATGGCGCCAGTAATTCCAAGGCGGTAAATTTTAAACAAGCTGCGCATGCGCAGCTTATTTGATTTTTAGTTTCTATCTCAGCCACTTGGCGTCTCTCGTGATACGTTTATTTACGTTTTGCCTTTCACTACATTCACCAGCACTGTAGCAGTCACATTTAACTCAGTTTTTCAGTCAGTAGAGTGTTTGTGATTTAATTTATTAATTAGTTATATATTATTTATTGTTCTACGGCAATATGTCGACAAAAATGGACCCAGCGTTGCTGCAGCAACGCGAACTGTTTAAAAAACGCGCAATTGCTACTCCAACGTAAGTAAAATTCTTTTTAACCTTCAATTTATAATTTTTTTGTATTTATAATAATTAATCAATTTATTTATTTATAAAAAAAAAATTATTTTTTATAGGGTAGAAAAAAAGAAACGTGAAAAAGAAACAGAGCGCGATGATGCAGTGCTAAAAAAGCCAAAAGTTTCCTCCTCGTCGAGTGCTTCCAAGATTGACACCACTAGTTATAAAACTACTGCTGGAAGTTCTCAGTATAAATTTTCAGTATTAGCCAAGATTGTTAAGCATTTAAAAACTAAGTACCAGGAAAACGATGATTACCCGCTCTCGCTTGATGAAATTTTAGATGAAACGAATCAGCTTGACGTTGGATCTAAAGTATGTTTTTTTATTATATTAAAGTTAGCTGTTACTTCAGAATTTTTTTATTTTATTTAACAAACAAATTTGTTCCAAAAAATTGCATTTTTAGTTTATTGAAATTTCTACATGTCAATTTTTTTACTTAATTAATTTATTTGAAAAAATTCTTAAAATTATCAAATATCTGCTAAATTAATTTTAATTGTTGTTCTTTGTTATTATTTATCAGTAATTTTTAAATTTATTTAATATTTATGGTAAACAAAAAAATTATACTGGTCAGCAGACTTTTGAAAATTAAAAAAATTTTTTTTTTAGTAAACATTAATGCTAAAAAAATATTTTTAAAAGTTGCGTCAATAATTTTTTATGTTAAATATTTAAAAATTTTTGAAAGTCTGCTAAATATTGTATGATAAAGGGAAGTTTTTTTTTTTAATAAATTATTTTAAATAGTTATATTTAAGAATTAAAAAATTTTTAAATATTTTTTAATGCACTTATAAATACTATATTTAATTTACAATATCTAGATTTGTGCTTACATGATTTTTATTAACATATTAATAGTAATATTTTAAAAAATAGGTAAAACAATGGTTACAAACAGAAGCATTGGCTCAAAATCCAAAAATCGAAATGTTGCAAGATGGTCGATTTATTTTCAAGCCAACGTACAAAATAAAAGACAGGAAATCATTGTTGAAACTTCTCAAACAACAAGATTTAAAAGGACTAGGTGGTATTTTATTGGATGACATTCAAGAGAGCTTACCTCAATGTGAAAAATATTTCAAGGTAATTATTAATTATTTTTTTATATTTATAATAATAAATATTATAATATTTAATTATTATTAATTCACTCTTATCAATAGACAATTATTAATACTAAAATTATCAGACATTAAAAAATACAAAACTTATGAAAAATTTTTTTTGTTACAAAAATTCTCAGGTGGTTAAGGTAAAAGACCCAGTTATTGACACTGGCCTAGTTATAGACACTTGTAATTTTACTTCAATTTAAAAAAACAAATAAACTCTAATAAATTATAATGTAATTTTTGAATTATAAATTTTAAGAAAATTGGTTTTTTGAGAACATTATTTTTTTAATTAGAATAAAATTGCAATTGTAAAACAACTACGCCAGTGTCAATAACTGGTATCAGGCGTCTTAATCCTCCGACAAAATATCCCCGACCAAAAATCTCCGACAAAATATTACACAAAATCCATAATAAAAGGGCACATTACGGTAACAAGCTTATTTGTTGGTCTACTATCGAATAAACACATACAAAAACCATGATAAAAGGGCACAGTACGGTAAAGTCGTGCTACGAATATTTGTTAAAATGCCATTAAAAAGTGATAAAATAAAATTGATGATTTCTTTCAAATTTATTGTTTTGTTAAAAAATTGTTTTATTAAAAAATTTAATTATTTAAGATATTTTGTCCGGGGATATTTTGCCGGAGGATCAAGAATCATAGAACCCAATAACTGGGTCTTTTACTTGATTTTAAAATTTATAATATCGACGGTCTAATTAGCAATTGGTCTAACTCCTTATTTTGTAAAGAGTAATTTTTTAACATTTCGATGTAGCAATAATCCAATTATAAATTATTTGAATGATCCAAACCAAAATATTATACACTGATAGAAGGATTTCTTAGCATTTAAGAAAATTTCTTTGTATTTAAGAAATATTTCTTAGTATTTATAATATTTCTTAGTATTTAAAAAATATTTCTTAGTATTTAAGAAATATTTCTTAGTATTTATAATATTTCTTAGTATTTAAGAAATATTTTTTAAATACTAAGAAATGATTTCTTAAATAAAAAGAAATCTTTTTAAATACTAAGAAATCCTTCTATCAGTTTACCTCTAATAAATATTAAATGGTTTTTTGAAGTGATTATAAATTTTTAATAAATTATTTTTTCGTACAAATAGAAGACTTTTTAAAATGGAGTTAGACAATTTGCTAATTAGAATCTCGATATTAAAAATTTTATTTTTTATTTTATTTTACAGAATTTACAAAATGAAATAATAGTTGTTCAAAGACCATTGGACAAAAAAAAAGTAATATTTTACCACGACAAAATGGATAATATACAAATAGACGAAGATTTTCAAAAACTATGGCGCTCTGTCCCAGTTGATGCAATAGATGATCAGAAAATAGACGAGCACCTGGAAAAACAAGGAATCGCGAAGCTGAGTGATCACGGACTGAAGAAAGCACCTCCTATTAAACGAAAGAAAGCAGCGAATAAACGGAAACATCTTAAAAAGCCACGCGACAACGAACACATGGCAGATCTTTTGGAGACGTATGGAGACGATAAGTAGTTATTTATTTCATTAAGATATAATCATCATTACTCATAAGTACAAAATAAATAATAATAATAATTATGTTAGTATCTATTTTATTAATTAATAACTTTCGGTAAAATTGTGGATTGAACAATTAACAAATTTGAGGTGAAATAATAATAAAAAAAAAAAAAATATTAGTACATATAAAAAAATACTCGTCTGTACATTTAAGGTAGTTTAGTAATTATAAATATGAGTAGTTAATTAATCTTTAGGTAAAGCAGAATCACTTTTTCCTCGTGAGTAAGCTTTAGTAGCTTTACTTCCGAGCATACGATCCAATAGCGACTGTTTATTCCGTCTTCTCGCAGCTAAAACTTCTCTGCATAATTCATGAAATGATTCAGCGATCTGGGCTACCTATAAGTTCAATAAAAATAGAGAAAAAGGTAGAAATTAATAGTAGGAGCCAAGTAATTTAGTTATTATATGTTTAAATAGGTTATTAAAGTTACCTGTTCGGCAGCAGTAACTTCACTAAACCAACACTCAAAGTCTTTGGCCAAAATTTCACCCTCTTCAGTGCTGACCTGACGTAAGTGAACCATGTCTGCTTTGTTTCCAACCAAAGCTAAAGGCATCGCTGCTTCTGGGTCGGCCACCGCAAGTGCTTGTTTCGCTTTTCTTACAAAGTTGAAGGAACCTCGATCGGTTATTGAATAAACTAATAGAAGACCATCCGCCCATTGCAATGTTTCCATTGTTGGCATTTCTTCTTCACTCTTTATTTGAATTTTAATTATTATTATTATTTATTTATTTATTTATATTATTACTTTATTACTTTTAATAGACTAAAAAATTAAGATATGAATTTTGGACTAAAAGTAATTTTTAGTCAACTATAACAAGTTTTAAATGCAAAATATTTTTAAAAATTAATATAAAATTTAAGTTTTGAAATATTAATTAGATTTTTGAAAATAATTTGAATTTTTTAAATATTAATATTTATTTAATATATTGAACTAAGCAACAAGGGTTTGATTAATTTTTTAAATAAAAAATATTTCTTTACTTTTATTCAATTAAAAAAAAAATAAAAATTCACTCTGGATTTTTTTTTTAAATTAATATTATAATCAAAATCTTTCTTTTTAAGTTTACAATAATTTAATAAAATTCTTTATTAAAAAATAATAAAACTAACAACTTTGCAGTCACTATGTGACTGCCGTGACTTGTGAACTATAAATAAATAAATTTTGATCTATTAAATAATGACTTTTGATAAATTGCACTATAATTTCTTAAATATTGACGTTTTCAAAGATATAAACTCATCCCGGTGTTACACTCATCAAGAGCTTTCATTTGAGTACCCACATGTATTTTGATATATTTTTCATATATACATTTATATAAATATATGATATATGTGAAAAATTGATGTGGGTACTCAAATGAAAGGTCTCGATGAGTGTAATATCAGGGTGAGCTTATATTTTTAAAAATGTCGATAGTTCACAAGATATTAGTTAAATTGCACTCTATTTTCTTAACTATTGACATTTTTAAAGATATAAGCTCATCCCGATGTTACACTCTTCAAGAGCTTTCATTTGAGTACCCACATACATTTTTGATATATTTTCCATATATACATATATATAATATGTATAAATATATAAAAAATTGATGTAGGTACTTAAATAAAAGGTCTCGATGAGTGTAACATCGGGATGAGCTTATATCTTTAAAAATGTCAATAGTTCTCAAGATACAAGGTCATTTCTTAATTATTGACATTTTTGACGATATAAGCTCATTCTGATGTTACAATCATCAAGAGCTTTCATTTGAGTACCCACATGCATTTTTGATATATTTTTCATATATACATATATATAAATATATAAAATATATAAAAAAATTCATGTGGGTACTCAAATGAAAGGTCTCGATGAGTGTATCATCGGGATGAGCTTATATCTTTATAAATGTCAATAGTTCTCAAGATACAAGGTGATTTCTTAATTATTGACATTTTTGACGATATAAGGTCATCCCGATGTTACACTAATCAAGAGCTTTCATTTGAGTACCCACATGCATTTTTGATATATTTTTCATATATACATATATATAAATATATAAAATATATGAAAAATTGATGTGGGTACTCAAATGAAAGGTCTTGATGAGTGTAACATCATGATGAGCTTATATCTTTAAAAATGTCAATATTTCACAAGATACAAGGTAATTTCTTAATTATGTATCTAGAAACATAGCAGTTGCGAATGCATTCTAAATAATGACTCTAAATTTCCTTAAAAAAACCGATTTTATTGTATGACTATCCTGGAGACAATATTTTTCTTATTATAGATTATATAACAAAAAAAAATATAAATTACCTTTGGACATGAGTCTAATATTTCAAAAAGTATCGGCTCACCATCAACAAGTACCTCGTGTTTATACCGATTTTCTGCAAATGAAATTTTATTCAATTAAATCAAGTAATTTATTAGAGCGGTCGACAATCCAGTAAAATACATTGTATAAATTTAGACCAGACGTCCAAGACTCTGAAGCATGCAGAGTAAAAGAAAGGAGGAGGACAATAAACATAAAGTATAATTCGCTCTGACAATATGAATCAGAGATAGAGATAAATAATATAATTTAATAATATAAAATAAAATAAATAAACAATATATTATTAGTATTACCTTGTTGATGGTCATACTCGCCGATATAACGCCTCGTCAAGAATCTCACAGTCAAGGCTAAAACATTGTAAAGTAAACTTTAAAATTAAACAAATAAAGTTAAATGTATAATATTATTTACAAAATACGGCAACCCGCGTCGCATTATTGTATAATTATAACTATCCGTTGTATTCAGAGGTTTATTTTACGTAAACTTATTTTTCATACGTCCGTTTTGTCAGTTTAACTTTATAAACACAAATTTTCCGCGTATGTATATATATAAATCACAAATTCCATGAATACTATTATTTTCATTTAAAACCGGATGTTATACAATAATTATTGCTATTTTAAAATACTAGGCTCGACTAATATCGGATTAGAAATTCGACTCCAAGTGTCAAAAAATACCGAATAGAAGGAAGTTAGAATAAGATTGAAATAAAAAATATAAATAATTAAAAAGAGGGTAATAAAAAGATAAAAGACAGAGGGGAGAAGAGAAAAAATGTAAAAGAGCAGGCAAATGCCACCCGTTCTACTCTCTGACTCTGCTTGCATCCTCTGAATATTTAGCAAGCTCCTTCTTCCTAAAGGAAGTTATTTCCCATTATTTATTCCTCCCTTTTTTTACTTTTTTACTCATTCATAAAATCATCTATATGTATATAGAGAGATACTATATAAATATAGATCCGTCTTTTCGAATCTTTTTTCAGTTAATAAATAATTACTAGCCTGGTATAAAATTTTTCTTTATTTTATTTATCAGAAAAAAAAAACAAAATAAATGAATAAATTTAATAAATAATAGGTAATTATTTACAAGTGGGGTCAATCCCATTTTGGGCCATAACTAGTACGTCAAATTGAAATTATAAATAATGGAGATAGAGTTCCGGGAGTTAGGACTTTTTATTGGAAATTTCCTCCTCTTTAACGAGCTTTTTTCAAAATTGCTTAAATATTAATATTTTTCGAGTTATTAACAAAAAACGAAATATCATTTTTTTTTCATCTTATTTTGTTAATAACAATTGCAATTTTTTACCTGCACCAAAATCTTTCAAAAACATTTTTTTAGAGATGATTCCGAATCGAATGAGCCATCGCTCATATTTTTAGGACCTTTATCTCTATTTTTCACGTTTTTGAACTTGTTGACTAGACTATAGGTGAAAAATAATTTTTTTTGCCCTCTGGGCGGAAAGTGGCAACTTTGGTCTCACTGCGCTAAACAAAGTTGCCGCTTTCCTCCTTCCTCGGACAAATAGTATATTACACACCTAGGGAAGTAAAGTAAGAAATGTCTCAGATCACATGTAATTGTTGTCCGAGGCGAAGCCGAGGTCAACAAACATGTGATCTGAGGCTTTCTTATTTACTTCCCGTGGAGTGCATACTATTTTTTTGTCCGACGAAGGCGGAAAGCGGCAACTTTGTTTAGCGCAGCGGGACGAAAGTTGCCACTTTCCGCCCGGAGGGCAAAAAAAAATATTATACAGCCCTTGGGAAGTAAAAAAGAAAACCTCAGATCACATGTAATTGTTGACCTCGGCTTCGCCTCGGCCAACAATTACATGTGATCTGAGGCTTTTCTTATTTTCCTTCCCAAGGGGTGTAATATACTATTCCAAATTTTTCTTTTTATTCTGCTTGTTTTTACGGAGCATTAATGATAAATAATGTCGTGAAAAAAAAATAAAAATTTCAATATTCTTGCTTTGAAAAGTTGGAAAAAATTAAAGTAGTATTGCTGTTTATTTTAATAACTTAATTTTTCTCACCTCCGGGCGGAAAGCGTCAACTTTCGTCCCGCTGTGCTGAACGAAAATGCCGCTTTCCGCCTATCTCGAGGAGAAAAATAGTATACATACCACGGGCAGTAAATAAGAAAGCCTCAGATCACATGTTTATTGACCTCGGCTTCGCCTCGGACAACAATTACATGTGATTTGAGACATTTCTTATTTTACTGCCCTAGATGTGTAATATATTATTTATTTTAGGAGTAAAAATTATTGTTAGAATTTTTTTAAAACAATTTTGTAGTTTTTTTCTTATAGGTAGTTCATAAAAAATATAATAATTTAAAAAGAGAAAAAGAAAATTTTTAAATGTCAATTTTTTAATAAAAAAATTTTCAAATTTGCTTTTTTGCAACTGCTTGTTTTTACGGCGGATTTATAATAAAAAATGTCGTGAAAGGAAAAAATAAAGACTTTGATAGCTTTTTTACCTTCAAAAGTTGGAAAAAATTTTGGCTCTCATGTTTTTGGATAAAATTTCTATTATTTTTTTTTTGAAAAGTACATAAAATACAAATAATTAAAAAAAAAAAATGAATATCACAATTTTCTAAAAATTTAGAAATTTTTTTTTAAATTGTTCATTTTTAATGTATTTTTCAAAAAAAAAAATATATCAATAAAATCAAATAGAAATTTCGTTCAAAAAAATAAAAATTAAAATGGTTGACTTCACTTTTAAATATTTACCAAATAATATTGCTATAATGGGATCAATTAATGTAAAAAGTGAAAGAACATAAAGTCAATAAACTATTCAGAATTTCTCTAAAAAATTGACTAAAAAAAATTTATAAAAAAGCACAAATTCAGGTCAAGACTTTTCTGATGAATTGATGATACAAAATTTAATTATAAAAATATCCCTTTAAAAAAAAAAAAAAAATTTTCCTTAATCCTTAAAGTTTTGATATTTTTAATTACATTAAAATAAATGATAATAAATTATACAAGTTTTCTCTAAAAAAATTGACCGATAAAAAAATTTATCAAAAATAAAAAGGCAGAAATTCAGGTCAAAACCTTTCTAATGATACCAAATTAAATTATAAAAATCCCTTTTTAAATAAAAATATCCCAAGAAAATTTTCCTTAATCTCTTGGTTATATAAACTATAATTATTCGTATTATCTTCAATATTAAATAATTAGTAATTTATTACTAGCCTGGTATAAAATTTTCTTTATTTTATTAATCAGAACATAAAATAAATAAATAAATTTCATCTTGATGATTTTTTGATATTTTTAAAGACTTATTAAAATAAATTGCAATAAATCATACAAAATTTAATTATAAAAATCCCATTTTAAATAAAAATATCCCAAGAAAATTTTCCTTAATCTCTTGGTTATATAAATTATTATTATTAGTATAATCTTCAATATTAAATATTATATTTATCCAGACGTAGTATATATACCTAAGAATAAATAATATGTACGAAAATGAGTGAAAAATAACGGTCGAGCGATGATAAGTAGCCCGGGGGGTAAAACGATGACGGTGTTCCGTTTGTGATTCTAGTCGCGGTTAATATTTGAATATTCATCGAGAATACCCCTATCTCTATCCTGGAATATAATGACTCTTTTTGTTGCCTCTTTTTAACTTGACAAAGTACTTGATGAGATGATAATCTTTATAATGAGCTCCAATTTTTCTTTTTTGAATTATATTTTTTTTTAATTTCAACTCGATGGATTTATTTGTTTGAATTAATCTAGGGTCTGAGAGTACTTGTGGTGGTTTTCCATCGGAATAAATATTGTATTAATTGAAAAGTATAAGTGTAACCCAGTGACCTGGTTCAAGTGGTACACCACACTATTTTTATCGTCAATCTTACTACCCACTACTACTATAGATATATATATGCATACTGTTTACCACTATTACCACACGTATATCGTCATCATCGTCATAATACGTCCGCAAAACCTTGCTCAACTACTTTGCTTACGTTTACTGATCTCATAATTACTCTCTTTATATCAAATATATGTCTTATAACTAACTTGTATCTTATATCTCTTTTGTATATAGTGTTATTATTGATATAACTATTTTTTTATTAGTTGAACAAATTGTTACAATTATTTTATGTTCATTACGGTCATATGTCAATTTTCAATTTAAATATTCAGGCATTGGTAATTTTTTGTTCCAATAATTTGACCTTATTATTATTATTATTATTATTATTATTATTATTATTATTATTATTATTATTATTATTATTATTATTATTATTATTATTATTATTGTTATTATTATTACTAATATTTTTTTAAGTAAAAAAATGTCAATGTCTTAATAATAATAATAATAATAATAATAATAATAATAATAATAATAATAATAACTAGCAACCTTGCAGTCACTACGTGACTGCCGTGACTTGTAAACTATAAATTAATAAAATTTTGTTTTATTAAATAATGACTTTTGTTAAATTGCACTGCACTTTCTTAAATATTGACGTTTTTAAAGATATAAGCTCATCCTGATGTTACACTCATCAAGAGCTTTCATTTGAGTACCCACATGCATTTTTATATATTATATATATATATATATATATATATATATATATATATATATATATATATATATATATATATATATATATATAAATATATATAAATGTATGAAAAATTGATGTGGGTACTCAAATGAAAGGTCTTGATAAGCGTAACATTGGGATGAGCTTATATCTTAAAAAATGTCAATATTTCACAAGATACAAGGTGATTTCTTAATTATTGACATTTTTAAAGATATAAGCTCATTCCGATGTTACACTCATCAAGAGCTTTCATTTGAATACCCATATGTATTTTTGATATATTTTTCATATATACATATATATATATATATATGAAAAATTGATGTGGGTACTTAAATGAAAGGTCTTGATGAGTGTTACATCGGGATGAGCTTATATCTTAAAAAATGTTAATAGTTCAGAAGATAAAAGGTAATTTCTTAATTATGTATCTAAAGATAGAGCATTTTCGAATGCAGCCTAAATACTTATCATCATAAAAACCCGTTTTATCATACAAATACATTGGTCACAAAATTTTGCTTACTCTCTTAATAATATCGATAATAATAATAATAATAATAATAATAATAATAATAATAATAATAATAATAATGAAATTTCAAACATCAAATTTATTATTATTATTATTATTATTATTACTTTTCATTTAAATGAAAAAATTTTTAATAAATAAAAAAAACAAAATAATAATAATAATAATATAAAGTAAATTTAATTTTAGATTTAAAATTACGATGAAAAGATATTGAATTATGATTTTAAAACGCACTTGAGATTAAAGTCTATATTTGAGGTAAAACATAAATAGCAAGAGTCTGTAAGTTGTTGCACAGCTGCTGCTTTACTGAATAAAACTCCTCTCAAATTTATTTATCCACTTGTTGTTTTATAAATCTAATATTTAATTGATTTAAAAAAAAAATAACAGTAATTAAAAAAAAATCCATAATTTTAATTAACTTGTCATTATTATTGTCATTGTTTGTAATGAATTAAATTACAGAGTAAAAACATTGTTACGGTAAATGCTGAGTTGGTCCGTTGGTCTCGGTAGAGAGCTCATTTACCTAGTAACGCCAAAAACTCGGACTAATTTTAATATAATGCAGAGACCTTATCTGCGTATGTAATTATTTAATTATTTATGCGGTATAATGTTCAAGAAAATACGCATTTGTACATTTGTAAATATGAACCTAGTGAGAATTATGTTCTCTTTAAAAAAAAAAAAGTGAAATTAATGTTTCTAAAAAAAATAGATATTTATTTTTTTATTCATTAGAGGAAACCCGTTGTTTTCTTTTCTAGTTAGTTAATTTATTTTTATCCCAATGGAATTTTTTTAAACAAACAACACTGTTACACTTTTTTTTAAAAATAAATAACAAAGCTAAACACAAGATTATTTGTAGAGAAGTTGAGTAAATGATATTTTATTTAATGGGACATGTACTTTAATTAAAACTAACTTTTTTGGATCATCGCATTAATTATAATAATTAGGTGAAAGATATTTTAATACCGCACAGAGAAAAAAGAATTGATGTTATTCCTATGTAGAATGCTAAACATCACTATGTTACATAGTAATGGAAATTTTTGTGAGAACTTTGCGTAAATTCGCTGATAAAAATCTTAGAAATTGTGATAGAAATGTGAACAACCACTCATTTGTTGCGGAATTAAATTCTGAACATAATGATGTTTTTTTATTTTTTTGATAAAAATTTCAATTTGTATTAAAAAACAAAAAAACATAAACAAAATAAAAAATCTGCGTTTTTTGTAAATAACTCAATAATTATAGGTGATATTAAAAATCGGAAAAAAGATTCTTAAATAGGAGGAAATTTCTGAACAAAAGTTTTGACTCCCGGAACTCTAGTTTTAAAAACAATAATTTTTATTTAATGTTGAAAATGGGGTTTGCTAAAATACGACGGCTGTTGTGCGGAACTTTATTTTCAACATTAAATAAAAATTATTGTTTTTAAAGCTCGAGTTCCGGGAGTCGAAACTTTTGTTCAGAAATTTCCTCCTATTTAAGAATCTTTTTTCCGATTTTTAATATCACCTATAATTATTGAGTTATTTACGAAAAACGGAAATTTTTTATTTTGTTTATGTTTGTTGTTAATAACAAATTGAAATTTTTATCAAAAAAATAAAAAAACAACATCATTATGTTCAGAATTTAATTCCGCAACGAATGAGTGGTTGTTTATATTTTTATCACAATTATCACACTGATAGAAGGATTTATTTGTATTAAAAAATATTTACTAATAGTTAACAAATAAAATCATTTATTAGACACCACTTTTTGGTATTAAACAAATATTTCTTAGTATTTAAAATGATTCGTTTGTATTTAATAAATCTGATATTCATTTATTAAATATTAATAAATCTTTTTAAATACTAAGAAATATTTGTTAGGGACTAAAAAGTGGTCTCTAATAAATGATTTGTTAAATATTGACAAATATTTTTAACTATAAACAAATTCTTCTATTATGTTTATTTAGGTTTTTTAATAAAAATTGTTTACCTAAGAAAATAAAACAATAACTAAAACATGTAAAAATTATATAAATTTATAGTAACAAGCAATATTTGATACAATTAAGCAAAACTCGCGAGGAATTGTAAACGTATTATTATACATTTAATTACAATAGCATTTACAATCATGCAATTGCAAGAACTGATGTACAAATTTAAATTTGTCAATAAATATCTTTTATAAAAAATAATCCTTCTATTAATGCATTAAGATTTTTATCAGCGAATTTACACAAGGTTCTCACAAAAATTTCCGTTACTATGTAACATAGTAATTTATTTATTTATTAATCATAGAGATAATTATTCTTTTAACCACAAATCCAAATGATTACAAAAATTATTGAAAATACATAAATTGAAAGAAATTAAAATAATAATAATAATAATAATAATAATAATAATAATAATAATAATAATAATAATAATAATAATAATAATAATAATAATAATGTATATTTAATATATGAAGATCGGTGTTTTTTAAATTTATTTAAATCAAAGATGGTTAATATTATAAGCCAGACTACCCGATCCAAATTGTTGGATAATGACTAATTTTTCATTATTATTTCTTCACTATAATATTTTATCGGTATGAAGTCTCAATACCATCAGAGAAAATTTAGGTGAAAATAACAATTAAAATTTGCTTTGACAATTATGATTAGAGAAAGATGTAATTTTTTTACTCAGTGTAACTTTTTTTAGTGACTGAAAAAATAATTCAGATAGCCCAGACCAGGACTCGAACCTGGATCTTTTGGTTACGCACCAAATGCTCTACCAGTTAAGCTATCCGAAAGCCTAACCAAAAGATCCAGGTTCGAGTCCTGGTCTGGGCTATCTGAATTATTTTTTCAGTCACTGAAAAAAGTTACACTGATTTAAAAAAATTACATCTTTCTGTAATCATAATTGTCAAAGCAAATTTTAATTGTTATTTTCACCTAAATTTTCTCCGATGGTATTGAGACTTCATACCGATAAAATATTATGGTGAAGAAATAATATTGAAAAATTAGTCATTATCCAACAATTTGGATCGGGTAGTCTGGCTTATAATATTAACCATCTTTGATTTAATAAATAATAATAATAATAATAATAATAATAATAATAAGTAATGGTTACCATTCTACATAGGAATAAAATCTTTTCTTTTCTCACCATATGATATTTATTTTTTATTTTAAATTTTATTATTTAAAAATTATAAAATATAATTACCACTTTTGCCAACACCTGGAGCACCAATAACAGCAACTTTAACTTCACAAAGTGAACTTTTTTTTCTGCGTATTCCTCTTATTGCATTACTCGTCATTTTACTGGCATTTGTATCTAAAAAATAATAAAATAAACAAGTTTATTTGTAGTGAGAAATGACAAATGACAAATAAAATAAAATATCAGGATAGGATTATGTAAAATGAATGGTAATCTATTTCTAGTCGCACTTTGTTAAAGATTAAAACCAACTGGTGTTAAGTGTTGGAGTAGTAATGTGAACGAGCTGTCTCAAAAAACAATCATACAATCTATTTTAATCTTGTTTAATATAAATTCAATTTTTTATAATTTTTTTATTTTATTATTATTTTTATTAATTCTGTTAGTAAACTACTCTGTTGTCACGACAAATTAGCAATAACCCGCGATTACGATGTTCTCCTAAGCACGCGCTGTTTAATTTATTAAATCTTTTGCCAAAGATTTTAATTCAACTGTCGGATGTACTAGCTGGCAAATATCGTAATTTATAATATAAATTATTATTGCACCAAAATAAACAGAAATAAGTAATATATGTGCTGTCTATGTACGTATGGATGGGTAGATGTGAAAAGAGGAAGATACCAACCAATAGGATTATTTGGGATGTGTATGCAAAGTTTAAGTACAAGTTCAGTGATGCACCCAGGGACGTTACCGAAAATCAGCCAACGGCTTACTATATAATATCAAATTTATATTAGAGTCTTATCTCTATTTTTTATAGACCAATAAAAACTCAAAATCATTATTTGTGAATACTCCAACCAGGTGTCTGTCAAGTAAATTATTTAGTTTTATTGCAAGTAAAATTTTAATTTTATTATTAAATATTTTGAATTCTTGACAAATTTATATAATATTTTTTATTAAGAATTCAATAATAATAATAATAATACAAAAAATCTTTATTAAAATAATAATTATTATTATTATTATTGAATGAAAATTTGTTCAAAAAATTTTGAAGCTATTGTTTGTCTTCTTGATTTTAAATTAATAATAATAACTAGCAACCTTGCAATCACTATGTAACTTATAAACTGTAAATGAATAAAATTTTGCTTTATTAAATAATTACTTTTGTTAAATTGCACTGTACTTTCTTAAATATTGACAATTTTCAAGATATAAGCTCATCCTAATGTTACACTCATCAAGAGCTTTCATTTGAGTACCCACATGCATTTTTGATATATTTTTCATATATATATATAATATATATTTTAAAGATATAAGCTCATCCCGATGTTACACTCATCAAGAGCTTTCATTTGAGTACCCACATACATTTTTGATATATTTTTCATATATACATATATATATGATATATATAAATATATAAAATATATGAAAAATTGATGTGAGTACTTAAATGAAAGGTCTCGATGAGTGTAACATCGGGATGAGCTTATATCTTTAAAAATGTCAATAGTTTTCAAGACACACTGTAAAAAATCCGGAGTGAATTTCACTCCCATTTCACTCCCATCACTCGGAGTTCCGGAGTGAAGTAATTAATCACTCTGCGTAGGGAGTGAATCCGGAGTTTTTATTTGCGGAGTTATTTCAGAGTGATTTCGAATTTCACTCCGAAAAACATCTGCGTTCAGAGTTTTTAAAATAAATAAAATAAGGATGAATTTTCGTTCTACAAAAAAAATCTCAAAATTAATCTTTATCTATATATATATACTTATATATATATCTTCTGTGCGTGTATTTGTCACTGAACTCCTCCTAAACGGCTGGACCGATTTTAATGAAATTTTTTGTGTGTCTTCCGGTGGATTCCAGAATGGTTTAAATTCACAATTCAGTCCACGAGAAAATGTTTATTTAATAGATTTTTTATTTATAAATTGTTGTTGATCTTGACTACCCACATACACTTTTCATATATTTTATAAATATCATATATATAAGATATACGAAAAAATTCATGTGGGTACTCAAATGAAAGTTCTCGATGAGTATAAAATCATAATGGACTTATATTTATGAAAATGTTAATAATTAACGAATGATAATGTATTTTGTTAACTAATGATGTCTTTAACGATATAAGCTCATCACGATGTTACACTCATCAAGAGCTTTCATTTGAGTACCCACAGGCATTTTTGATATATGTTTCATATATACATATATATAATATATATAAATATATAAAATATATGAAAAATTGATGTGGGTACTCAAATGAAAGGTCTTGATGAGTGTAACATCGGGATGAGCTTATATCTTTAAAAATATCATTAGTTGACAAGATACAATGTCATTTCTTAATTATTGAAGTTTTGAAAGATATAAGCTCATCCAGATGTTACACTCATCGAGTTCTTTCATTTGAGTACCCACATAACATTTTTTATATATTTTATATATATGTTATTTGTGAAAAATATAAATATACAAAATATATCAAAAATGCATGTGGGTACTCAAATGAAAGCTCTTGATGAGTATAAAATCAGAATAGGCTTATATTTACGAAAATGTTAATTATTGAAGAATGCCCATTGCATATTGTTAACTAATGATGTTTTTAACTATACAAGCTCATTCCTACAATTTTCTAAATTTAAGACGTGTGTACATGACAACGTCTGTCGGCTCCGTTAGTATATATATATATATATATATATATATATATATATATATATATATATCTACATATTTTTTTGACAATTTTTAATTATAATTAATTTATAGAAAAAAATAAATAAAAACATTATAATAATAATTAAAATGAAATATTATTAAAAATAATAAATTAAATTTTTAATAATTAAATATAAAAAGGGTTTATAAAAATATTTTCTTTACAAAAATTTATTTATTTCTAAATTCATTTATTTTGGGAGTGAATGCGGAGTGAATTTTATTATTAATAAAAATTAACTCCTTCTCGGAGTAAATATCACTCCCGCTGGGAGTGAATCAATTAAAAATCATTCACTCTTCATTCACTCCGCAAATTTTTTACAGTGTACAAGGTAATTTTTTAATAATTGGCATTTTTAACGATATAAGCTCATCCCGATGTTACACTCATCAAGAGCTTTCATTCGAGTACCCACATGGATTTTGATATATTTTTCATATATTCATATATATATATATATATAAATATATAAAATATATGAAAAATTGATGTGGGTACTTAAATGAAAGGTCTTGATGAGCGTAACATCGGAATGAGCTTATATCTTTAAAAATGTCAATAATTCTCAAGATACTGGGTCATTTCTTAATAGTGCATTTAGAAATAGAGCATTTTCAAATGCAGCCTAAATAATGACACTAAATTTCAGTAAAAAAAACCGATTTTATTATATGACTAATCTGGACACAAAATTTTTCTTATTCTTTTAATAATATAGATAATAATAATAATAATAATAATAAAAATAATAATAATAATAATAATAATAATAATAATATAGATAATAATAATAATAATAATAATAAAAATAAAAAAAAAATTAAATTTTTACTAATCAAACATTTTCTTAAATTTATCATAAAAATTATAATACTTTTTACCAATAAATATTTTGATTGAATTTAATTTAGATGTTACTCCACTCACCACTCAAAACTAACCCACCAATCATAATTACTCACAAATAAATATTTATAAATGATATTAATTATAATGATAAGTAATAACAGAATAGACTACAACTATCTGTACAATGAGTGAAAAGTTTTACCGAGTACTGAATGCACGTGCAAATAGTTTATTCTACACGGAGCAATGAAACATAATTATAAACTTCCGGTGAGATATTTAATTTTTAAAACAGGTCACGTGCTTGCACACTTTACACCAAACGTTTAATAACAATAATAATAATTAGTGACACAATATAACAATTATTTAAGCGACTTTATAAAAATAAATTAGCAAGCGAGATCCGTTCTGCATCCGGCGGGTTTGTTAGTTCGCGCCCGACTGTCTTAAGACATTCACTATTTATCTTTTTCTCTTCATCTTACACTTCTTCCTCTTAAAATTACCTTCATTCTCATTCGTAAACTCGGCCTTTTTTCACTCGAAATAGCTGCCAAAAAAAAAAGTCTCTGACATCTATCATCAATAATTACATTTTTATTTTATTTTAGGGACACATAATTTAATCCAAGTACATAAAGTTTAGATTTTTATTAGTACAAATGCTCAAAAAAATAATTAAACTCCAATCAATGGGAACCACTTGGACAGCCGCCAAAAAGCCAACGATAGGCGCGAGCCACGATCGGAGTAACACGATCTAAGAAATCAATGCAAATTTTTAAAAAATATTTAAATAATTTAACAATTATTAATTGAATCATCAAGTATAATTTTTTTTAAATTATAAAATATAATTACAAGAAACTTGAACCGCAAAAATTGATCCGCGTAAAAAAAAATCTATAATATATAACATTAATTATAAAATATAAAAAAAAAATACAGTAATAATTTTTATAAAATACTTGAATAAAAATAAATTAATTATCATCTTTTTGTATTTTGAACCACTAAGTTTAAATCCTTAATTTTTTATTTTTATATTCAAATTTTTAATGTTTGAGAAATTTAAGGTTAAAAAAATTTGTGTTGAAAATTTTTATTTTAAACATTTACCACTTTTTTATGTTGATTTAATAGAATAAATATTAAATTTACCCATAAAAGTGTTAAATATTTAACACTAAGTTTTTTGACGCAATGACGTAAAATTTTTTACTGTGTAGACTGGTCAGCAAACGCGACCTATCGATTTTGATCAAATGAGGAATTTACCGCAATGCTTTTAAAGCGTACAGTGTTGCCAGTTCATACACGTTTGACAGGCAGAGCCTAGAGACTAGAGGTGTTTTCGGCAACGCCGCGGACAAAAAACTACTTACGACTCTGGTTAAGCGATGAGGAAAACCCCGTGAATTTTTTTAAGAAATTTTTTTTCAGCAATGTATTAATATATTCTAAAATGTTCAAGGAACAAAGTCAAATTTTTTTGAATAATTTCAGTAAATATTAAAGATGTAATAAAAAGAATATTACTGAGCGCGACTCACGCTCATACCTTGACCTGTCTAGAGTTTTTCTTAATATTAAAAATTTTTGAAATTTTATATCTTCATTATTCATACGTGTACTTTATTATAATTTTTTTTGTATAAGGTAAAAGACCCAGTTATTGACACTGGCTTAGTTATTGACACTTGCAATTTTATTTTAATTAAAAAAAATAAATCAACTCTGATAAATTAATAAACATAATTTTTGAATTATAAATTTTAAAATAATTGGTTTTTTGAAAACATTTTATTTTTTTAATTAGAATGTCAATAACAGTATCAATAACTGGGTCTCTTATCTTACTTTTACCATTTGGCTATACTACCTTGGCATTGAAATTAAATAATAAATAAATAAAAAATATTATCATTTTTTTGCGGATCAATTTTTGGCTTCAAAAATTCACTTTACTTTTTAAAATATTAAAATGTAAACTTGCCATTAATTATCGGCGGGGGTAAAAAATCATCGGAGTCATCCGAGTAGATATCTTCGTAATCCACGGGAGATATTTCTTCTCGAGTGCTACGCCGACTGCGTCTCGCGGATTCCCTTCTTGCCGATGGAGGTTTCCTTCCTGACCAAGAGCCGTCATTACCTCCGTTAACTTTATTGCCATCGACTACCAAAGTCTCAAACTCCATTCTTTTATGACCGACATTAATATTATCTTCATTAATTAAATCGTCAATTAATTTTAAAGCCTCAAACTCCTTCTGCTGTCTCTCCTTCTTGCTCCCGTCAGTCAGCGAAATAATTTTCCTCCGAATTTTCCGCAACTTATCTTTAACCTCCTGGTCATCTTCTTGTTCTTCGTCAAAATCTTCTTCAGCCCGGTAAATATCAAATTTCTCTTTGTTTTTCCGTTTTTTTGATTTTCGTGAATTTTTTACGTCTTCACTTATGCCCGGAAAATATTGGTCCTCATTAGAAGGCATTCCTTCATTTTCCAGGTACAAGATATCATTTTTTTTACTCATCATTGATTTGTTTCCCTTAAAATCGCCGACGAATTCTCTAAAACAAAAAATAACGCAATTTTTACCTAATTTTGTCACTTATTATATAATTTTTTAATTAATAACGAAATTAAAATTGAAAATAAGTACCCAGAAAATTGATGGAAGCCTCTGGTAGGATAGAGTCTTACTTCCGACCACTCTCTGTTTATTTCTGCACCCTTATAATGATTTTTCGTAGATTTACCTTCCTTTTTCCGTTTTTCTTTCCGAGTTTTCAAAGCCTCGCGTTTCAGGTTGTAAGATTTGCTCGAATAATCTGGTTCTAGGGAATTTAATATTGTTTTGAGCCCGAGCGCTATGCCGTCAATTAAAATCAGACATCCTTTTCGAAAATCTGAAAATTTTTGTCGATTAAATATTCTGTCAAAATAATTAATCAGAAAAACACTTACATGAACGAGATATGGGAATGAAGTAAAACAGAATTCCCAAAAACGTAACGCTCGGCGCTATTATTTTTAGAAGATTCCATTCTTGAAGATTTTCATCCATAAATTTTGATATTTTTTTTTTATATTTAGGTTACTGAACTTGACACTTGGAATTTAATTTTAAGCATTAAATTTGTGAAAAACAAATGAAAATAAAGGATTTATATATATATATATATATATATATATATATATATATATATATATATATATATATATATATATATATATATATATATATATATATATTAATGGCCTAAAAAAAAGCTTACTTTGTTTATAGAGTCTTATAAAACAATAAAATAATTTGTAAATTTTTGAGAGCTTTCTCGAAAATTAGCTTAAAAAAATTTTCAGGATTCACTAAAGAATTTAAAATATTTCAAAACTCGTAAAAAATTGAAATTTTTTGTTTAGTTTTTTTCATTGCATTTTCTAGGTTTAAAATTTTGTAATTCTGAAAATTTACACAGTAAAAAATTTGTCGTCACTGTGTAAAGTGTAAAAATGTTTGTGTAGAATTTAATATTTTAGTGTGTAGAATTTAACATTTTAGTATGTTGATTCAACACAATAGAGTGTTGATTCAACACAAATTGTGTAAAAAAAGTCATCAACACAAATTTTTGTGTTAAATTTGACTAAAAATTTTTTACTGTGTAAATTCGACATTTTTAGTCTTAAAGATCGCTCAAGATTTTTGAAATTTTCAAATTTTTTGCTTGAGAAAGGAATTAGAGAAGAATTAAAGATAACTCTTCGGATTGTATCTAATTGTTGATGAAAATAAAAAAAATTAAACAATTAAAGATTATCAAGTGAATCGATTTGTTATCAGATGCCGGATAAATTTTTGTCAATTAAAATTTAGTAATTATAATTGTATTTTTGACTTTTATTTGTCTCTCGTGGTTTATTTATTTTCTTCATTTTTTCAACTTTAGGAAAAAAAATGAAAAGTTCGTTGATGTTCATTTTTAGAAGTCGTTCGAAAATATTTTAGGTCCACTACTTTGAAAATTCCAAAAATCTTGAGTGACTTTTAAGACTAAAAATATTGACTTTAAATTTTCAGAATGTACATAATTTTCAACCTACAAAATAAAATGACTAAAACATTCAATTTTTGACGATTTTGGAAACTTTTCAAATTCTCGAGCGATCCCTGAAATTTTTTTTAGCTGATCTTTTAATTAAGACTCTTATCATGACAAACTTAGATATTTTCATCGGAGACTCTAAATTTAAAAAAATTCCTTTTTTTTTTGTGCCACGTTAATTTATAAAAAAATTCTAAGCAATATGTAAGATTGAAATCTTAAGATTTTATTATGCTCATAATTTACAATATAATACAAATAAAATCTAATAATAATAATCAGGTGGGAAGGGTTCAATAAATTTGTTTTTTCTAATTATCATTATATTCATTTATTTATCCACAAACGATCAACTGCGCAATATTAGTGCGTAAAATACGGTTTAAACTTGACAATAAATTCATTACAATTTCTAATTATAGCTTCAAAACTCCCCGATTTTAAATTTACTATCCAAAACTCTCTAGCCTCAATAAAGTGCCATCGGGGGAACATTCCTACAATATAACATACTACAATACCGTTAAATTTCTAATATTAATCGAACATTTTATTATAATATTACCATTAACATTGATAGAATTGATATTGATAACGTGATCTACTCAAAAATTTTTGGTGCGACCAGTGCATAAAATAAATGATTAAACAAATATACATATATCATTTTAAAAATATAATTCTAACATAAGATAAAACATAATAATAATATTTTCAAAATACAATATATCATAATTACTGTTAAATATATTTATATATTTAAATCCACGAATATTTAAGTCTCACTTGTCCTTTCTAATTCATAAATGAAAAATAAAGGTTCACAGAAAATACTTTAAAATAATAAAAATCGCTTTTCACTTCGCCAAAGTTTAATTTAAAAATTTTTTTAGATTATTCTAATTATACTTTCTGTTGTCGTGAGAATTAAATATTCGTGCATTGTAATAAAATAAAATAAAAACATAATATAGAGATTGAAAATAATGATGGATGGGTGATTTTATACAGGAAAATGATGAGTACGTGCATTCAAATATTCTGATTAAGAAAGACAAAAAATACTGTATGCTCGGAGGGTTTTTAAATATAATCTAGGTTACAAGATGTTCAATAATTTTAAGGGGGTATTTTGGTTTAGAAACATGAAATAATTTCAGGTAAATTTTTAAAGTGCCGTACAAAAAGGCAATCAATATTTTTTTAACAAATAAATTATGGTAAAAAAAATTAGAAAAAAAAATTAAAATTTTAAAAAATTGAAAATTCAATTTTTTAAAAATAATTTTTTGGATCAAATTTATTTATTAAAGAACATTTAAAAATAGTCAAGTGACTACTAACTTTAATGAAAATTAATTTAGCAGATATTTGATAATTCTAAAAATTTTTTTAACAAATAAATTATGGCAAAAAAAAATTAGAAAAAAAAATTGAAATGTAGAAATTTTTAAAAATTGAAAATCCAATTTTTGAAAAATAATTTTTTGGATCAAATTTATTTGTCAAAGAATATTTAAAAATAGTCAAGTGACTACTAACTTTAATGAAAATTAATTTAGCAGATATTTGATAATTCTAAAAATTTTTTTAACAAATAAATTATGGCAAAAAAAATTAGAAAAAAAATTTAAATTTTTAAAAATTGAAAATCCAATTTTTTGGATCAAATTCATTTGTTAAAAAACATTTAAAAATAGTCAAGTGACTGCTAACTTTAATGAAAATTAATTAGCAGATATTTGATAATTTAAAAAATTTTTTAAATATTAAATTATGGTAAAAAAAATTAGAAAAAAAAAATTGAAAATCCAATTTTTTGGATCAAATTCATTTGTAAAAGAACATTTAAAAATAATCAAGTGACTGCTGACTTTAATGAAAATTAATTTAGCAGATTTTTAATAATTTTAAAAATTTTTTTAACAAATAAATTATGGCAAAAAAAATTAGAAAAAAAAAATTGAAATTTAAAAAAATTGAAAATCCAATTTTTTTAAAATAATTTTTTGGATCGAATGACTGCTAACTTTAATATCACTATTTTTTTCTGTATTCTTATAATATTGATCAATAACTTGTAAAAAAAATAGTAAAAATATTGATTGTTTTTTTACGGCACTTAAAAAATTACCTGAAATTTCATGCTTCTAGACCAAAATCCCCCCTTAAGGGTTATTAGTTACCAATAATTAATAATTAATAATAATATATAGACTCTTAGATTCTTGTAGCTTGCATTTTTTTGATGGCATTCGTCAGATGAAGTATCTCAGTGTTGACTTGATTGACAAGACCCTCGAGTCTTTCGACAGAGTCAAGAACTTCAACTCTCTGCGTGTGTGGGTTGAATCTGACCTCGAAGGGCCTGCTCATGGTGCTGACCCAGCGCCTGAATTTTTCTTTAGCGTCCTCGAAGCTTTCCGCGACGTAGTAGATCGGTTGGAAGTCTTGGTCCTGGTACGGCTGGAGGGCCGTGGTCGAGGGGTCGAATGGTCTGTGCTCACATTTGTCACTCAGGGAGTGCAAAAGCTCTCCGTACGCTGACAGCAATCCAGCTCCGTAAGCCTTTACTTCGTTTCCTTCCTTGCAAAGACCGAACTCGACGGTGAACCAGTAGATCGTGGACAATTTTTCGATTTCTTCGTCGGAAGCTCCAAGGGAGGCGAGACCGATTTCTTGTGAGAACTGGGCGAAGCTTGGGTCGGCGAGCAGCGGCATGTGACCCAGGAGCTCGTGGATGCAATCACTGTTTTCAAGATAAATACGTGTAAATAATATAATAGGATTGCTTGTTTTATTGAGTTATCGTTTTGATAGATAGATAGGTAATTTTATTATTAATTATTAACGGGGAGAATCACTTGGAAACTAAAAGTTAGTTATCAACTGATGCTAAAGCAAAATATAGGCGTCGTTGACGTTAAAAGCCAATTAGTGTTCCATTACAAGCTTCAGAGGCTAAGGTAATTTTGTTATACTCTTGGCTCTTTATATTCTACATGTATCTGGACATACTACAGGCTTATATTTTATGAATAATAATAATTATTTTTTATTTTTTTTTTTTTTCAAGACAATGAAACTTGAAAATGATTTTCTTTGTCTTATTATTGGCAAAATTTGACAATTTATTAACAAGTTTAATTTTATTTTAATGATCATCTGTGAATTTAATTTTAATTTTAATTTGAAGTAATTATAAATTTATTGAAGTGAAAAATTTTTAATAACAATTTTTTGGTATTATTATTATCTATATTATTAATAAAATAAGAAAAATTTTGTGTCCAAGATAGTCATATGATAAAATCGAAAATTCTCTATCTCTAGATAGATAATTAAGAAATTACCTTGTATCTCCTGAACTATTGACATTTTTAAAGATATAAGCTCATCCCGATGTTACGCTCATCGAGACCTTTCATTTGAGTACCCACATCGATTTTTCATATATTTTATATATTTATATATTTATATATATTTATGTATATATGAAAAATATATGAAAATGCCATGTGGGTACTCAAATGAAAGCTCTTGATGAGTGTAACATCACGATGAGCTTATATCCTTAAAAACGTCAACATTTAAGAAAGTACAGTGCAATTTAACAAAAATCTTGTGAAATATTGACGATTTTTAAGTTATCAGCTCATCCTGACATTATACTCATCGAGACCTTTCATTTGAATACCCACGTCAATTTTTCATATATTTATATATATTATATATATGTATATATAAAAAATATATAAAAATACATGTGGGTACTCAAATGAAACCTCTTGATGAGTGTAACATCGAGATGAGCTTATATTTTTGAAAAAGTCAATAGCTGAGAAAGTACAGTGCAATTTAACAAATATCTTGTGAACTATTGACATTTTTAAAGTTATAAGCTCACCCCGACATTATATTCATCGAGACCTTTCATTTGAGTACCCACATTAATTTTTCATATATTTATATATATTATATATATGAATATATGAAAAATATATCAAAAATGTATGTGGGTACTCAAATGAAAGCTGTTGATGAGTGTGACATCAAGATGAGCTTATATTTTTAAAAACGTCAAGAAAGTACAGTGCAATTTAACAAATATCTTGCGAACTATTGACATTTTTAAAGTTATAAGCTCATCCTGATATTACACTCATCAAGATCTTTCATCTGAGTACCCACATCAATTTTTCATATATTTATATATATTATATATATACATATATATATATATATCGACGTTCTAATTAGCAAATTGTCTAACTCCATTTTAGAGAATCTTCTATTTGTACAAAAAAAAAAAAAAAACAATTAGTTCAAAATTTATTATCACTTTAAAAAACCATTTAATATCATTATTATCTAATGGAGATATAATATTTAGGTTTGAATCATTCAAATAATTTATAATTGGATTATTGCTACATCAAAAAGTTAAAATATCATCCTATCAAAAATGAGGAGTTAGACAAATTGTTAATTAGACCGTCGATATGTATATATGAAAAATATATCAAAATTCATGTAGGTATTCAAATGAAAGCTTTTGATGAGTGTAACATCAAGATGAGCTTATATCCTTAAAAACGTCAATATTTAAGAAAGTACAGTGGAATTTAACTAAAGTCATTATTTAATAAAGCAAAAGTTTTTTTATTTATAGTTGCTAGTTATTATTATTATTATTATTAAAACTGGAAAAAAATAGTTTTTAATTTTTCAATCAAATAATAATAATACCATCAATTGCTTTTAAATTTTTCAAAGTAAAAAATTTTTTAATTTTCCTGCATCAAAAATTTTTCTACTTCATTTAAAATGATCAAATTTTTAAAAATAATTCTATCAAAAAATTAAATAATTTTGTCATCACTGTAGTATGTCTATTGATAAATATTCCAAAAAATCTAATCATTTAACAAAAAAAAATTGACTTACGGTTCAGGAGTATGGTACGGGCTGTTGATGTGTCTGACATACTGTGTGCTTTGGAATATTCTGAAAGCAAGACTGGACAAAAAGTCTCTAGCAGTAAGGAGTCCAGCAGCGGGACGCAGAGTGAATCCGGTGTTTCTGTTCAAAAAATCGCTGACTTCTTGAAGCTGAGGAATGCGATGAGAAACGAAAATCTTTTCATCTCGTAGCTTTTTGAATACACGTTGGTACTCGATGCACGCGTGTTTTGGAACCAAATCGACGACAGTGTTGAAGACTCGCAACCAGGTCTCATTTTCGGTCTCAGTGTAGGGAATAGAAGGGATAGGGTCGCCGTATTTGTAAGCGAAAGCTATCTCGGCGATGATTTTCCTGCGAGCGCGGTACTCCTTATCAGCGAATCCTGGGTGATTCATGTCCAAGTCCGGCTCGTACTTGGTCATCAGATGGTTGCAATTGTCGAGGTCGGAGGCGTGACGTGGAAACCATGGGTCTTTGATGCTGACAGAGTTGTCTGTGAGAAGGGTTACTTCTTCAAGCGCGGCACTTTGCCGCAAATTGCGGATCAGTTGCAACAGACACTGACGTGTCATGTCCACCTTGACCAGTACATCAAATTGAGAGCCTTCTTTGCGCGATGGACGCGATTCCAGATGGGTGACAGTGCCCTTGAAATTTTCTATGGCCTTCAGTATACGCGCAAGCGAGCCTATTCCATCGCGTAAACGCAGCATCAATGTCGCTTTTTGGATTCCTGTTTCACCATCCGGACTTTCGGCTATTGATTTTGCAAGTACTACTTCTTCTTCAGTTAGTCCGTAATCTGGTTGGAAAAAAAATTAATTTTTTTATCAAAAAAATATTTTAATTTTTTCATTAAAAAAAAAGTTTTAATTTTTTTATTAAAAAAAATTTTTGTTTTTAATTTTATTTTTTTCGTTGAAAAAAAATTTTATTAAAAAAAGAATTTTAATTTTTTTATTAAAAAAAAATTCAGCAGAGCTACTTTCAAAAACGCGAAAAATATTTATTAGGGTGTTGTAAAATATTTACGGTATTGTAGTATGTTATATTAAAATTTTAAAATTAAACTTTGGCGAAGTGAAAAGCGATTTTTATTATTTTAAAGTATTTTCTGTGAGCCTTTATTTTTCATATATGAATTAGAAAGGAAAAGTGAGACTTAAATATATAAATATATTTAACAGTAATTATGTTATATTGTATTTTGAAAATATTATTATTATGTTAGAATTATATTTTTAAAATGATATATGTATATCTGTTTAATCATTTATTTTATGCACTGGTCGCACCAAAAATTTTTGAGTAGATCACGTTATCAATATTAATTCTATCAATGTTAATGGTAATATTATAATAAAATGTTCGATTAATATTAGAAATTTAACGGTATTGTAGTATGTTATATTGTAGGAATGTTCCCCCGATGGCACTTTATTGAGGCTAGAGAGTTTTGGATAGTAAATTTAAAATCGGGGAGTTTTGAAGCTATAATTAGAAATTGTAATGAATTTATTGTCAAGTTTAAACCGTATTTTACGCACTTATATCGCGTAGTTGATCGTTTGTGGATAAGTAAATGAATATAATGATAATTAGAAAAAAAAAATTATTGAACCCTTCCCACCTGATTATTGTTATTAGATTTTATTTGTATTATAGTATAAATTATGAGCATAATAAAATCTTAAGATTTCAATCTTACATTGTTTAGAATTTTTGTATAAATTAAAGTGGCACAAAAAAAAAGGAATTTTTTAAAATTTAGATTCTCCGATGAAAATATGTAAGTTTGTCATGATAAGAGTCTTAAAAGATCAGCTCAAAAAAATTTCAGGCGCCGCTCGAAAATTTTAAAAGTTTCCAAACTCGTCAAAAATTGAATTTTTAATTTTTTAATCATTTTATTTTGTAGGTTGAAAATTATGTACATTCTGAAAATTTAAAGTCGATATTTTTAGTCTTAAAGGTCGCTCAAGATTTTTGGAATTTTCCAAGTAGTGGACCTAAAATATTTTCGAGCGACTTCTAAAAATGAACATCAACGAACTTTTCATTTTTTTTCCTAAAGTTGAAAAAATGAAGAAAATAAATAAACCACGAGAGACAAATAAAAGTCAAAAATACAATTATAATTACTAAATTTTAATTGACAAAATAAATAATCTTTAATTGTTTAATTTTTTTTATTTTCATCAACAATTAGATACAATCCGAAGAGTTACCTTTAATTCTTCTCTAATTCCTTTCTAAAGCAAAAAATTTGAAAATTTGAAAAATCTTGAGCGATCTTTAAGACTAAAAATGTCGACTTTATTTTCAGAATGATAAAATTTTAAACCTAGAAAATGCAATGAAAAAAACTAAACAAAAAATTTCAATTTTTGACGAGTTTTGAAATTTAAAAAAATCTTTAGCGAACCCTGAAAATTTTAAGCTGATTTTTTGAGAAAGCTCTCAAAAAATTGACAAATTATTATATTGTTTTATAAAACTCTATAAGTTTTTTTGGGCCGACCCAATACTTAAATCACTTAACTACAAAGTGGCACTACCATAAAATTCCGAGCGGTTAAATTTATTATTTTAAAAGCGATAAAATCATAGAGGAAATAATCCGACTATTCAAAGTCCATTTGCGCGGCTATAAAAAGAAAAAGTGCTTTCGGAAGAGAGTGTTGAGAAAGTACTCGTCATTGTCGCAGACTCCAAACTCACGGACCGTAAAAAATTGCTCTATACATCTATAACGTCGGTAAAAATATAAGAAAATTCTAGCTAATACAATTCTCAGTGCACAAAGCTACAGCAAAGACCTTTGTCAGTACTTCCGTAAAGTGTCGAGTGTGGGAGGTGCTTGTTTTCGCCCTCAATTTACTCGCCCTTACCTCAATCACTTTTTCCTTCGTCTAATAATATTTTCCGCTAAAAGTTTTATTACAAAAATATCAAACTTACATTCGTCGGGTCCAAAAGACTTCTCCTCTCCGTCCGATGATGAAGCTTCAGCCTTAGCTTCTGCAATTTATGCAAAAATTAACACACATGCAATGATGCTCATGCCAAAAAATCATAAACAAAAATTCAAAAAAAAATACCTCCATCTTGAGCAGCGCTCAAAGTTTCAGATTGTTCGTCATCGCTAGAAGACGTGTAAGGTTCCTCGTGGTCTTGCTGTTCTTGAGCGCAATTTGCCGGATCAGCACTTGAGTCTTTACAATCGAACAAAAACAAAAAAATGAACTAAAAATCGTGCACCATGCAAAAAAAAACGATAAATGAAGAAAATTTAAAAGAAACAAACCATTAGCTCTCTGACGGGCTTCTTCGAGAACACTTTGCTTGGTTTGCTTGACCACCAAAGTCTCAAAGCGCGCGTCGTCGACAAGAGATCTTCGACGAGCTGGATATCCATTCTAAAACACAAAGTAAAGGAACCAATTAAATATTAAATCAAAATTTGACCTGCTAAAGAAGAATTTCTTGACTGGAGAACAAACACACGCCCTTGGCGCGTAACCGAGAGATCTGGGTTCGATTCCCAGTCTGGGCTGTCTGATTATTTTTTCAATTACGGAAAAATTCCCACTGAGTAGGTCCCCCCTTTCCCCTATCCGTTCTTTCCCAACTCCCTTAAAATTTGCTTTATTATGGTAATTCTTGCTTTAAAAATTTTTTTCAACAACCCAGATAATCTTTTTTTCATTTTCTATATTATATAAATAAATTTGAACTTGATTTGCAAATACTGTGAAGGCTAAATGGTGTCAATTTTAAGAGCATAGAGAGAGCAGGGTTCGAATCCGGTCTCGGATTTATTTGTCTATTATTTTTTATTTCAAAAAAATTTAATATTTTTAAATTAAGTATTTACATTTTAAGCTGTAAAAATAAATTCTTAATTTAATAAATCGTCTATTTTTTAATGAAAATTTTTTTTAATTCAATTTAAAAATTTTTTTAGATTAATTTTCATAATAAATTACTTTCTAATTAAAAATTGAATTTATTAGAAGATCATTTTTTGGTTTAAGTGAACCTTTTTTAGAAAAAAATAGATATTTACACAGAAAGAAAAATTTCTTGACTGGAGTACAAAATTCTTGGCTCAAGAAAATTTTCGGGTGCCTGAAGGAAGACCGAAGTTGTGTTGGCCGAAGTAAAAATTTTTCTTTAAATTCTATTCTTGGTAGAAATTTTTTCTTAATTCGAATTATCATAAATACTTTATACAATAAATTTTTATATTTGATCAAGTTTTTTAGATACTTTAGGGAAGCAGCGCCACCTACTTCAGCTGAGAAAAAAATTTTCTCACCTTGATAAAATTTTTCTTTTGAATATTTGATACCTATTTTATATTATTTTAGCGTGCAATTATACATATTGAATTAAAAAAAAATGAAGAAATATTATTTGATCTTCCCATTGGATATGTTAATAAATAAAAATATTAATGAAAATTTACTTCTATCTTTATATTTAATTTTTTGGAGCAAGAAAGAAATTTTCTCAAGACAAGAAAATTTACTTCTATCAAGAACTAAATTTTTTGGAACAAGAGGCTGAATTTTCTCACAACAACAAGATTTTCTTGACTTAAATAAATTTTCTTGGATCAAGATCCGTATTTTTTAAAGCAAGAGAATGAATTTTATTGCAATAAGTGAAATTTCTTCTCAAAAAAAATTTTTTTTTTCGCTCAAGAAAATAATTAGGAAGAAAAATATTTTCTTGGCTCTTCACTTATATTATATAACTTTGCTTTAATATGGCTCTTTACCGTAAGATGGACGGTGGCGTTGTTTGCTCGGTGGGTCTTATATACGTGACTGAATAAAGTAGTCAGTACTTGTCTCGGATAGCTTAACTGGTAGAGCCCTTGGCGCGTAACCGAGAGATCTGGGTTCGATTCCCAGTCTGGGCTGTCTGATTATTTTGTCAATTACGGAAAAATTCCCACTGAGTAGGTCCCCCCCCCCTTTCCCCTATCCGTTCTTTCCCAACTCCCTTAAAATTTGCTTTAATATGGTAAAGTGAACCTTTTTTTCTGTATGAATAATTCAATACAAGAGACAAGAAGTCCAATTACAGAACCATTCTGTCCAACCGGACTTTAAGACCGAGAGGAAATAAAGAGGAAGGCTTTGATCATCCGCGGGAAATTGAGTGCAAGCCCCAGACATTACACGATACGGGTGGATGCGTTTGAATTAATAGAAGCTAATGCAGTGATTTCTTTAAAACTCCGTCAGAAGTGAATTGCAATTATCTATGGTAATTGTAGTTTATTGGCATCAGCAATAATGGGTAGTACTGACGTTAAATATAAATTGTTGAGCATGTTGTCGGTGTCGTCAAAGTGGGCCAAGTACTTTGCGAACGTACAGACAGCCGATGAGTATGTGATATTGCATCACCGCATAATCGGAGCTTGGATTATCACTAGGACTGCTATGGGACACCTATATAGGAGATTTGTTGCGTTAAAGGAGCCTTGATCTGTACTGCTGCAATAGACCAAGTGCTGCTTGCTGTTCGCACGCTATTGACCCGTCTTCTTCATTTGATTCATTTATTATTCTTGACATTTATATCGAGTTTTAACAAATTTATTAATTATTTATTTATTTATCAATCTTAAAAAAATGAATTTTTATTTGATATAAAATTATTAAGATATTAAATTTAAATCTTTATTAAAAATCAAATTATTGGTAGAAGCATTAAAGTCTTCAAACGTTCCTAAAGCAACAAAATTATTAAGTAGTTAATTCTACAATTTAATTGCAGTAAAGATTAACGAACTTAGAGTAACTGTCTTACTTATACATTGAGAGAAAAAAATTATTTAAATTATTATGTAAAAAATTTTGCGTCAAAAAAAAGTGTTAGAAATTTTTGTGTTGAATATTTAACAATTTTATGTGTAAATTTAATATTTATTCTGTTAAATCAAGACAAAAAAGTGTTAAAAATTTTTAACACAAATTTTTTTGACGCAATAACGCTAATTTTTTTACTGTATATTGTAATGAGGAATTAATTTTTTTAGATTTTTATTTTTTAGCTAAAGAAATAAAAAATTTTTTTACAGTAACAAATTTTGAATAAAAATTTGAAAATTTTCTAGCTAAATTATTTTTTTTTTGTGAAACTGTGAAAAAAATTTTTATTTCTTCAGCTAAAAAATAAAATTTTAAACAAATTAATTTCTTATTACAAAATTGCTCATTTTTTCTTTAAAATAAATTACATTGTACAGTAATTTTTTCATAATTTGAATGTAATATTTTAATAATATAAAAAATTAACTTCAAAATTGAAAATAAGCGCCAATTTTTCTTTAAATTTACAATTAATAATAATAATTTATAAAATAAAGCGACAGTTCTCTAATTATTAATAATAATTGTCAATATTTCAGTGAAAAAAAAAATTTTAACAAATTAATTTTTTATTACAAAATTGCTCATTTTTTCTTTAAAAAATTATTTTTAAGTAATTTTTCATGATTTAAATGTAATATTTTAATAATATAAAAAATTAACTTTAAAATTAAAAATAAGAGCCAATTTTTCTTGAAATTTACAATTAATAATAATAATTTATAAAATAAAGTGACAATTCTCTAATTACCAATAATAACTGACAATATTTTAGTACTGTAATTATTGCAACAACTAGCTTAATACTTCAGCAATTACTGCTAAGTATTAATTAATTAGATGAATAATAAATAAAAATGGAATTGATTTACATAGCGGATCACACGTGCGCAATTCTTTCGTTAGATAATTATAATAAAAAATAATGGTAATAAATAGATATCAGCGATATAATTACCATTATTATAATTATAACTATTTTATAAACATAAATATTAACAAAGTCTTTAAGCAGCGGTAGGAGGCGGAGTGTCGAGCCTCCAAGTTATAACGGTTACACTTATGCTCGATCCTAGTTTTGTCTCAGGGACTTATTATATTTTACAATCTCTCGGTTCTCATATTTATAACATATTCGTAATTATCATGCCAACAAGGCCAATACGATTTCTCAATCTCACGATTTCTTCGATCACAATAATTATAATCACCGTATCGTGATATCACGATAAGGACGACTAAGCTGAGGATCATCGGTAATATTGATGATGCTTCATATCGATCACCTTTTGAAAATTCGAACAAGGTCTCTGTTTTTCCACATCATCCAGCCGTCGCGTGATATTTTTTTATCATCCTTGCTTACATTTTTACTATTCATAAGTTTGAGTAATTATAAATATTATTTATCGGATATTCTAATAAAAAAAAAAACAGCTCTTAACTCTTAACTATCGAGTTATCGATGGATAATAAACATTATAAAATAATTAAGGACTGCAATGAAAAAAAAAAATTACTACTTGAGAAAATTTTCTTGTCTCAAGAATTGATCGAATTATTTTTTGTTTAATTTAAGTGAACCTATACGTTTGTAAATCTATTAAAATTAATGCCAATATTTTATTATCATGATAGATATTGATATTCTTTTGTCAAAAAATCAAAATTTATTTTAAACGATTTTTCACGGAAAAAAAAAAAAAAAAAAAAAAACAAGAATAATTACAGTATAAAATGTAAAATCAAAACTACACAGAAAAAAAGGTTCACTTGAGCTAAGAAAATATTTTTCTTCCTAATTATTTTCTTGAGCGAAAAAAAATTTTTTTTTACAAGAAATTTCACTTGTTCCAACAAAATTAATTTTCTTGCTTTAAGAAATACGTATCTTGATCCGAGAAAATTTATTTAAGTCAAGAAAATCTTGTTGTTTTGAGAAAATTCAGCCTCGAAGCTCCAAAAAATTTAGTTCTTGATAGAAGTAAATTTCCTTGTCTTGAGAAAATTTCTCTCTTGCTCCAAAAAATTAAATATAAAGATAGAAGTAAATTTCCATTAATATTTTTATTGATCAACATGTCAAGTGGGAAGATCAAATAATATTGAATCATTTTTTTTCATTTAATATGTATAATTGCACGCCAAAGTAATATAAAATGGGTATCAAATATTCAAGAGAAAAATTTTATCAAAGTGAGAAAATTTTTTTCTCAGCTGAAGTAGGTGGCGCTGATTCCCTAAAGTATCTAAAAATCTTGATTAAATATAAAAATTTATTGTATCAAGCATTTATGATAATTTTAATTAAGAAAAAATGACTTCCACCAAAAATAGAATTTCAAGAAAAATTTTTACTTCGGCCAACACAACTTCGGTCTTCCTTCAGACACCCGAAAATTTTCTTCGGCGAAGAATTTTGTTCTCCAAAAAGAAATTTTTCTTTCTGTGCAGCCTCTAGCTTCAAAAAATTTAGTTCTTGATAGAAGTAAATTTTCTTGTCTTGAGAAAATTTTTCTTTTGCTCCAAAAAATTAAATATAAAGATAGAAGTAAATTTCCATTAATATTTTTATTGATTAACATGTCAAATGGGAAGATCAAATAATATTGAATTATTTTTTTTCATTCAATATGTATAATTGCTCGCTAAAATAATATAAAATGGGTATCAAATATTCAAGAGAAAAATTTTCTCAAGTAGGTGGCGCTGCTTCCCTAAAGAATCTAAAAATCTTGATCAAATATAAAAATTTATTGTATCAAGTATTTATAATAATTTGAATTAAGAAAAAATGACTTCCACCAAGAATAGAATTTAAAGAAAAATTTTTACTTCGGCCAACACAACTTCGGTCTTCCTTCAGGCACCCGAAAATTTTTTTCAGCCAAGAATTTTGTTCTCTAGTCAAGAAATTTTTCTTTCTGTCTAGAAAAATTACAGTTCGAAATAACATTTTTCTAAATTCAAACTTTGAATGTTAATTTTCCGAGCTTTCAATCTAAATATTACATTCTACAATGTAATTCTTATAATATCTGTAATAATTACAATCTAAAACTGTAATTTTTCCAGTTTTCTTTTTTCCGTGTTGAGCCAAGAAATTTTATTCTGACCATAAAAATTTTTTTCTCAGTATGGAAAAACTGTGCCGAGTGACATAACTAAGTAGACATATCATCCGCGTGATCATTACATGTTTTAACAGTTTAAAGGAAAGTACTGATTAAAATATTTTTCTTTTAAACTTTCTCTAAGCCGTAATTTTCTTTAAAAATAAAAACGAATTATGTTTTTTTTTTTTTTTTTTAACATTTTATTTACATTAGACGATTATTTATTAACCGGTCATTAAACTTTGAGCTCTATCATTGTTATTTATTATTTTGGAGTCGCCGGTCGAATTTTCCTTTAAATAAAAATGGAGAATCTGTGTAAAGATTACGATGATGTGGAGAAAGTTCTTAACGGCTGAACTAACGGTGACGCGAGAGTTAATAAAGTGTTTGCTTGAGGAATCGGTTGTAATTTTGGAGCATTTACACTCGATCTTATCCAATTAATTATTATATACACATAATAATCCATCCGATTTGCGTAATACCGGAAAAATGGCTACCGAATAAATCAACCGTAAAGTTTATTAAAATAATCCAGTGAGTTTAAAATTTCGGTGTTAATAAATTTATTATTTTGTTGTAATTATCCATTAGTGCATTTAACGGCTCAATAAAATTTAAACCCGTTTTTACGGCGTGTAAGATAATAAATAACGATATTAATCAGCCAGCCTTGGGATTTCTTACGATTTGATGAATCTAGAATAAAGACTGAAAGGCCAAGGATTTTTTGTTTTATTTATTTTATTTATATTGTTGATTGTTAATGTATCTGTCCGAAGATATCCGTCAGGTTTAAATTAGCGATAAAACAAAGACAACTATTGACAACTTATGTACCGCAAGGTTGACGTTGTGTAACACATGGACTATTAAATTCCGTAAACTTTCTCCACACATCTTCTTTCACATTCAATTTGGCTTCTTTAAACACCTGATGTCATGGGCGAGGATGATAGGAAATTTCTCTCGGCCTAAAGACTCAATCTTGCTATAAGTTGTCAATTTAGTTGTCGTTGTTGTTGTTGTTAGCGCATGCCGGAACAAGTAAAGACCCACCAAGAGATAAATTCTCAAAAATCTTACAATTTTTTAAATAACCTTTTAATTTATTTTAATTTTGCTGATGTAATTTTTTTTTAACATTACGACAGTGACAAAAGTCACGTAAGATAAAAATTAATTTATTTTTGTTTAAAGTCGGTTTTTTTTGTTAGATTTGTTACGCTTTTTTTTTTTTAAATGTTTAAAATTTTAAAAAATATTTAAATATAAGCAATTTATTTTTTTAAATTTTAATTTTCAAAGTTAAAATTGATTTTAATAATTTTTTAAAATTTTAAATTAAATTTAATAATTTTTTAAAATTTTATAAAATTTTAAATTTAATAATTTTTAAAAATATTATAAAATTTAATAATTTTTTAAAATTTTAAATTAACTTTAATAATTTTTTAAAATTTTATCAAATTTAAAATTAATAATTTTTTAAAATTTTATAAAATTCAAAACTAACTTTAATAATTTCTAAAAATTTCATAAAATTTTTAATTAACTTTAATAATTTGTAATAACTTCAATAATTTTTTAAAATTTTATAAAATTTAAAATTAACCTTCATTATTTTTAATAATTTTATAAAATTTAAAATTGATTTTAATAATTTTAAAAAATTTAAAATTAATTGATAATGTTTAAAAATTTTACAAAAATTAAAATTAACTTTAATAATTTTTTACAAAAAATTTTAATTTAATTATTATTATTTTTTAGACTCAATTTTTTTTAAAACACGTGTTAAAAATAAAACTATTATTATTAATTATTTCTAACTTAAAAAATTGAAACTAAAAATAAAATGAATAATAATAATAAAACTTACCTCAATACTGTATGACTTTTTAATAGCGAACATTTCGCGGTTCTTTTGAGCAGCAGCAACAGCCATTGTCTTACAATGTGCAATAAAATAAAAAACTCAAAAATTTCCACACGGAACCACCGGAATTAAAAAAATTCCCTTTCTCAAATAGAATTATTAAAAAAATATAATAAATATGCCTGACACTCGGTATGAGCCTCACTGCAAATTTTCTCAAAATCAGGACAACGAAATATAATAAAAATACACCAAACCGTAAAATTCAAAAATAAAAATTCACTCAAAATAAAAAATATAAATAAATGATCAATGAAAAATTTTTAAAAAGTAACTCAACTCACGTGTAAAGTGAGCTGAATATATTAAAATATAAAAACGACGAAAACGATAAATTTAAAATTTTTCAAACGAAAATAATGATTGTTATTTCGTGTCCTGCTTTGGCGAAGCAAAAGAGCGAATGCGTTGACGGGGCGGTTTGTCGCGGCATATAAACGTTTCCTCCCTTCACTGGCGGCGGTTCGGGTCAGGGGTGTCCCTCTCCTCCGACTCCCACCCTCATGCACTTAGCAAGGGAAAAGAGAGGGCTTTTGGGTGATCTGTTATCCACGCGCTGCCTTAAGACTTACGATCCGATCAGATGGTCCTCCTCACTTTCGTAACTCTACACACGCACACACTCGCGCTCTCCAGTCTTGAAGGTTCACATTTTTCTTCCATCTCCTTCGCACCGCTAGCTCTAGCTCTTAACTTTTAATGTTATTTACATTTGTATTTATTATTTACTTATTTCACTTAGGATTTTGCCTACCGACGCGCGCACCTTACTACCCGCGCAGTTTTCCCATTGGCTGGTTTGTAATACGTGCGCACGCGGGCTTTCCACAATTTAATAGAGTTATTTATTTTACTTACCTCTACTCCCACCTTTTGATAGTTAGTACAGCGACAGTAATTGGTAATAAATATAGTATAATTGTTTTAGTGTCTGGTGACATGACTCAGACCTACGGTCTGATAATCTGAGGTATGAGAATAATAATTACCCTTTTTTATGTTCAAATATTTAAATGCTTTTGATTGATTATTTAAATTGATAAATTCTTCGGAAAGAAAGAAAAATGTGGATTTTTTTTACTTTAAAATTGAACAAATACTTATTTTACATACACAGAAAAAAAGGTTCATTTGAGCCAAGAAAATATTTTTCTTCCTAATTATTTTCTTGGGCGAAAAAATAATTTTTTTTTGACACAAGAAATTTCACTTATTCCAACAAAATTAATTCTCTTGCTTTAAGAAATACGTATCTTGATCCAAGAAAATTTATTTAAGTCAAGAAAATCTTGTTGTTGTGAGAAAATTCAGCCTCGAAGCTCCAAAAAATTTAGTTCTTGATAGAAGTAAATTTTCTTGTCTTGAGAAAATTTCTCTCTTGCTCCAAAAAATTAAATATAAAGATAGAAGTAAATTTTCATTAATATTTTTATTAATTAACATGTCAAATGGGAAGATCAAATAATATTGAATCATTTTTTTTCATTCAATATGTATAATTGTACGATAAATAATATAAAATGGGTATCAAATATTCAAGAGAAAAATTTTCTCAAGTGGCGCTGCTTCTCTAAAGTATCTAAAAATCTTGATCAAGTATAAAAATTTATTGTATCAAGTATTTATGATAATTTGAATTAAGAAAAAATAACTTCCACCAAGAATAGAGTTTAAAGAAAAATTTTTACTTCGGCCAACACAACTTCGGTCTTCCTCCAGGCACCCTAAAATTTTCTTGAGACAAGAATTTTGTTCTCCAGTCAAGAAATTTTTCTTTCTGTGTAATTTTTCAATTTTTAGGTAGATTTCGTAGAAATCTATCTATCATATTGGCCCTTGTGTTAGAATTCACACAGAATTTTGTCATTTTATCTCATATATAGTCGAGTAAGGCTCAAAATTAGCATTGGTTCAAAAGTTTATATATTTATGTAATATAACGCGGCTTGTGGACACGATAGTGCCTATAATTCTCGATGGATTTAGATGAAACTTGGTACACAGATTCTTTGGCTAATTACCTTGAATGATTTCAAAAATGAGCAAAATCGATCAATTAGTTTAGAAATAGCGGCCATTAAAAATTTTCAAAATAATAAAAATCACGTTTTTGATCACTTCATTGATGTATAACTTTTGATTGAAAACAGAGAGCTAATTTTTTGAAAAATTCATGTGACAGCTCATGAAATTACCTTTAATTTGACGGATATAACATTGACATTTTGACCATTTTTAGTTATTTTATCAAAGTTAAGAGTGCAATTGAACCATTTTCAGGCAATTTGTAGTACAACCGACTTATGAATGTTATTCTATCGATAATTCTCAATAGGTCCTAATGATATTTAGTATATAAATTGCTTGAACAATTAGCTTGAATAAGCCTCAAAATGAGCGAAATTCGTCAATACGTTTAGAAATGGTAGCTTCTCAAAATTAGCAGAAAAGCGAAAAAAAAATTTTTTCAGTGTATAATTTTATACATATTTTTTTAATTGGGTCAGTTTTTCATTTTTTTTAAAGAAAAAAAAAAATATAAATTCTTTAAAGAAAAATATGGATTTTTTTACTTTAAAACTGAACAAATACTTATTTTACATAATTTTTCAAATTTTATTAATAAATTTCTTACAACAATAATTGAGATACCTAATTAAGTTCAAGAAAAAAAGAGCAAATGAAAATTAGCAGTTTTTGATAACATTTTTACTAAATAAAATCCTTAGATTGGTTTTTATAATTTTTAATGTATTTTCTAAAAAGTTTTCAAAAATTCAATTTACAAACTGCAATTTTTCCTGTTTTTTATTCGAGAACTTCGAACTTTAATAACCTATACTGTAAATTGTACTTTTTCATGTTTTTGACAATCAAAAACAGTTGAGCTTTACATAAAAAAAAATTACATTTTTTTCTCTAACAATATAAAAAGTAATTTTTGATACAACATAGAAAAAAGAGCATTTTAAAAATTGCGGTTTCTGTGCTTTGAATAAAATTAATTTTATTATAGAATTTTTTGTCTTAATTCGAGTCGATGAAACTTATAAAACAAGTTTTTTTGTTTCAAGAGTTTTTTTTCTTGAATTGAGTCAATCTTTTTGTTTTATTTTTCAGTTTAACAATAAGAAGAATTTAAAAAAAATTCTACATATTTATTTTTACAGTTTTAAAATTTAATTCTTAAAAAATTTACAAAAATTCAATTTTCAAATGTAATTTTTCTAATTTCTTGTTCGGCGATACTCACCTTCTATAAATTGTACTTTAAACTATTATTTTTCCGTGAACCTATCGTGCAGTTGTAATTATCGATAAACACTAGGAATAATTACTATATTATAAAAAAAGTCTATCCACTTTATATTCCTCAGAATTTAGAGAAATACCTGACACAAAAGGACTTATATTTCCTTCCTTAATAAATTCCGTTACTTTCCCAATATTAATTCTTTACAAGAATGAATATTCCAGCTCTGCGATTTATATATTTATTTATTTATTTTTTTTTTTAAAGCCGCTAACTATTAATTCATAATTTATGCTCTCGATGAAATCTAATCAGACTTTCATGTATCAAGGCTACCGCGCCTGTCTATACAGGATAACACTTGCTAATACCAATTACAAAGAAATTTGTCTTAGCATAAAAGTTGTTTGAATAAAATCTTGATTCTTTGTCTAGAAAATAATAATTTTACGGGCAATAAGTTCCAATATAATTAAAAAATAATATTAAATATAAAAAAATTGTTAGCAGTCACTTTCCTTTTTAATCAAAACATTATAAAAAATGGCTATTCAATTATTTTTTTACGGTATTACCTAATCACAATGATTATTATTTAATAAAAAATTAAATACAATAATATTTGTGGTTTAGATCGGTAGCAATTTACCAATGACCTTAAACTACCGGAAGAATTTAACTTCAAGGTCACTAATCAGTCATAAAATTTTCATTGCAAACAGTTTGTAACAAAAAAATTAACCTTTACTATTACAATTATTCATAATTGAAAAATGATAAATATTAGACAGGAAGATAATAACGTCTGAAGAATTTTTGAAGATCGGTTTATATATTATTGAAATGTTAAATGATGAATTGGTAAAAAATTAAAAGCTGATGAAATAAATAAAAACAAACAATAAGAAAAATAAATTTTCAAAAGACAAAGAGTGCATTATTATTATTAATTTTATATTTTTGAATAATAATGATAATAATAATAATAAATAATAGTTTTTTTTTTTTTTTTTTTCTTTTTTTTACTTGTATACCGTTCTTGGTTTTTACAAGGCTGGGTAGATGGTAGCTGTCGCATTCCGCGAGTGCGCCACCGTCCTGTGTTTTTATACTGTCCTTGTTATTATTCAACGCTTTTTTGGACCCCAGCACATCCTCTTTTCACTCCTGTATTTTCACTACATAATCAACCCTTATTTTTGGCACATTTATATACTCAACTCTTTATTATTATCACGCGGCTGTGGACCGACTTGTGCTTTCTGTACTGTATTTACCCTATTCCTCACCCCTTTTTATCAGTTGTTGGAATAGTGGCGATGGGGAAACCACAGAGAAAACCCATGCCAGTACAGCTCGGCTACCGGAGCGACCCCCGACGGTTGGTGTTGGAACTATTCGAACAACCGTCGGGGCTCGAACCCTCGCCTCACGGCATGATGTGCGAGCGAACTAACGGGATAATGACTTAACCCGCTCGGCCATCATGCCGCTTAATAAATAATAGTTTAAAAAAACTAAAAACACGCTTTTTATAGAAAACCAAACTAAAAAATAGAAAATAAATTTAAATTAAGAATAGTGTTAAAAATTTCAATAAATATAAATTAATAATAGTGTAAATAAAAAAAATGTATTTTATTTTAAAAAAAGCGTGAGGTGCATGGTGTCAATAGTTATAAATATTTTATTGACAGATATGAGTAGAGTGATTATCATTTTGATAATATCTTAAAAAGCACCCCACGCTTTTTTTAAAATAAAATACATTTTTTTTATTTACACTATTATTAATTTATATTTATTGAAATTTTTAACACTATTCTTAATTTAAATTTATTTTCTATTTTTAGTTTGGTTTTCTATAAAATGCGTGTTTTTAGTTTTTAAACTATTATTTATTTTTACTTTTAGTTTGGTTTATTTATAAAAGCGTGATTTTTTAGTTTTTTTAAACTATTATTTGTTGATTATCAAAAATATTCAGGCGCGCAAATTACCCACGGAGAGTTACATACTGACATACTGACATACTGACATACAAGTGAAGCTAATAATAAAAAATAATTATTTATAAATATTATAAATACGGGGAATCAGAGTTCGATTTCGGAGAGGGAGCCTGAGAAACGGCTACCAGAACCAAGGAAGGCCGCAGGCGCGCAGATTACCCACGGAGAGTTACTGACAAACTGACAAACAAACTGACATACAAGTGAAGCTAATATAAAGCGTGTAATAAATATCATAGTACCCAGGCAGCACTGCTTAAATTAACTGATGAAATTCGACTAGCAATCACATGGTTTCACTTTTATCTAATAGGAAGATCGCAAGCAGTTGTTGATTCCACAAATACCCCATCAAGATGGGTTAATACTACTTCAGGTGTTCCTCAGGGATCAGTACTAGGTCCAATTTTATTTCTAATAGTTATAAATAATGTGGCTAAAAAGCTAAAATACTGCAAGCATGGCTTATTTGCAGATGATAAATGGGCTTATTTGCATTTCAAGTTATATCATCTATATAAAGCAGCTTCAAACTTAACTGCCGATGCTTAAGCAGTAGCAGACTGGGCTCGTGAAAATGACCTCGAAATAAATTATAAGAAGACCAAAGTCATGATCTTGGGAAGTAAACACAAATTGAGATTACTTGAAAACTTTGAGCTACCTGAGATCATTATAGATGGCAATGTAATACCATATACAAATTCAACCAAACATCTAGGAGTCCATCTTTCAAATAATCTTTCTTGGAATACGCACATCTCACAGGTATCACGCAAAGCTTATGGTTCACTAAATAGTTTAAAACGTAGGAAGAATTTTCTGTCCACACAGACCTGCAAGTTATTAGTTTCTGCTACTATCCTTCCTATTATTGACTATTGCTCAGTAGTGTTTCTCAACTTATCGAACGAACTTGATTGCAAATTGCAGCGACTTGTTAACAATGCTATTCGATTCATTTTTAATTTGAGGCGAGATCAACACATCACACCATATCGACGGTCATTAAATTGGTTAAATGTAAAGTTACGAAGGCTGTACTTTTTGGCCTGCGTGTTCTTTAAATTGTTATCAACAGGCGAACCAAGGTTTCTGCGTGATTTATTTATTGAAGAAGACCCTGTCATCAGACGATCGCAAAGAATAGCCAATAGAAATAATAATATCACTTTCAAAATACCCAATTTTGTTACCACAACCTACGAGCAATCATTTGTTATGTCAGCTATACGGTTTTAGCAAGATCTACCTCCTGAAATTTCAAATTCTCTTGGATTAGAATCCTTCAAGACAAGAGTATTCGATTTTCTTATAAATCTCGAATAATAATATAATAGTGAGCTGGTTATTATGATTAAAAACATTATGTCCACTTGATCATTATGTAAATTTTATATTTTAAGCTATCATGTAAATTTTTATTTCCATTATGTACATATTAGCGGTACTTATGTGAATTATAATTTTATGTATATCATTTTTGCCATTCGGCTTTGTGCCTTGGCATTTAAACCTAATAAATAAAAATAAATAAATAAATAAATAGCAACCTTGCAGTCACTATTTGATTGCCGTAACTTGTGAACTATGAATAAATAGAATTTTGCTTTATTAAATAATGAATTTTGTTGAATTGCACTGTACTTTCTTAACTAATGACATTTTTAAAGATATAAGCTCATCTTGATGTTACACTCATCAAGAGCTTTCATTTGAGTACCCACATGCATTTTCATATATTTTTCATATATTCATATATATAAATATATAAAATATATGAAAAATTGATGTGGGTACTTAAATAAAAGGTCTTGATGAGTGTAACATCGGGATGAGCTTATATCTTTAAAAATGTCAATAGTTCACAAGATATTTGTTAAATTGCACTGTACTTTCTTAAATATTGACGTTTTTAAAGATATAAGCTCATCCCGATGTTATACTCATCAAGAGCTTTCATTTGAATACCCACATGCATTTCTGATATATTTTTCATATATACATATATATATATATATATATAAATATATGAAAAATTGATGTGGGTACTCAAATGAAAGGTCTCGATAAGTGTAATGTCGGGATGAGCTTATATCTTTAAAAATGTCAATAGTTAACAAAATACAATGTCATTTCTTAATTAATGACATTTTTAAAGATATAAGCTCATCTTGATGTTACACTCATCAAGAGCTTTCATTTGAGTACCCACATGCATTTTGATATATTTTTCATATATACATATATGTAATATACATAAATATATGAAAAATTGATGTGGGTACTCAAATGAAAGGTCTCGATGAGTGTAATATCAGGATGAGCTTATATCTTTAAAAATGTCAACAGTACACGAGATACAAGGTAGTTTCTCAATTATGTATCTAGAGATAGATTATTTTCAAATGCAGCCTAAATACTTATCATGATAAATTGACTATTGGTGAGAAAGATATGAAACTATGAAAAGGCACAACTCCAGGTCAAGACTTTTCCAACGGTACCAAATTTAACCATAAAAATTTATTTTATCATATGGCTATCCTGAAGACAAAATTTTTCTTATTCTCTCAATAATATAGATAATAATAATAACGAAATTTCAAACATCATATTTATTATTATTATCATTATTATTTTTATTATTCATTGAAATGAAAAAATTTTTAATAAATTAAAATAATAATAATATAAAACCGGAACAAAAATTGCCTACAACAATATAATAATGTAAAATGGTAAATGCGAATGTCCTTACCAGGTTATATTATAATTAAACGCAAAGAACAGATATCACGATCTCAAGAGTAGTTATGCAATGAAATCGTTGTTACTTTGTAGTGATTATTTCCTCAATGCAAATCGATTATATTAGTCGATGATAAACCTTGAAGATATTGAATTCTTTCAGTACACATACAAATATAAATAGAGTGATTAAATAAACGCGAGGGGCTCGATTATGATAATCATTAAGACTTATAACTAGGATTTATATATCTTTAATTCAATAAAATCATCATCAATGCGCCTTACCATGAAACCGTAATCTCTAACTACCGTTATCACTTACACTTTCAGGGACACTCTTTATAGTTAAATGTGTCATTATAATAATTAAATATGTTAGGATAATTTATCGATTTAATCAGTTATTATTTGTATAGTAAAATTTTCTTCATCGTGCTCTATGTTCTCTTAGTCCGTTTAGTTATCAAATCGCATATAATAATATAATATCTCCAGGATTGATGTGATCACAATAGCGTGCCAATGGCACGTGAACACACTCTGTCAATCCTGTTGAGAGTGTTTTTATTTTAATAATTATTCAAGGGGATACCGGCGTATCGATTGATTTCTCTGTTGCTATTTATTATTATTTTTATTTATTATCATAATTATTTACTTACTTATTTATTTATTTATTTATTAGCTGTGTCGTCGAACCTTCTAATAAAAAAACAAGTTTTATTTCAGTAGGTCGCTAAATTTTTCCGCGATGAAAATATCAATTTAATGTTTTTGTTTACCATATTATTGAAGAAGATCGTTAGTTGGTAGCAAATATTTAGAATTTAATAACAACAAGTTTATTTTTATTTAAGTCTTCAGTTGTAGATTTTACGGTATTAAAATTTAAATTTTTATGAATTGTTTACCGCAGTATTGATAATAATCATCATTATTATTTTTACAAATAGATTAAATTCATTGAAAGCAAGATAAATTTTATTAGACGTAAATTTAACGTCTTAGGAAATTTTCTAAACTATTATTATTATTGTTAGTTTAATTAATATTTGTTACTAGCAACCTTGCAGTCACTATGTGACTGCCGGGACTTGTGAACTAGAAATAAATGAAATTTTGCCTTATTAAATAATGACTATTATTAAATTACACTGTACTTTTTGAACAATTGACGTTTTTAAAGATATAATCTCATTCCGATGTTACACTAAACAAGAGCTTTCCTTTGAGTACTCACATGCATTTTTGATATATTTTTCATATATACATATATATAATATATATCAAGTATATAAATATATGAAAAATTGATGTGGGTATTCAAATAAAAGGTCTCGATGTGTGTAACATCGGAATGAGCTTATATCTTTAAAAATGTCAATAGTTCACAAGATACAAGGTCATTTCTTCATTACTGACATTTTTTAAGATATAAGCTCATCCTGATGTTATACTTATCAAGAGCTTTCATTTGAGTACCCACATGCATTTTTGATATATTTTTCATATATACATATATATAATATATATAAATATATGAAAAATTGATGTGGGTACTCAAATGAAAGGTCTCGATGAGTGTAACATCGGGATGAGCTTATATCTTTAAAAATATCAATAATTAAGAAATTATATTTTACTTTCTCAACTTATGATATTTTTATAGATATAAGCTCATTCCGAAGTTACTCTCATCAAAAGCTTTCATTTGAGTACCCACATGCATTTTTGATATATTTTTCATATATAAATATATATAATATATATTAATATATGAAAAAATGATGTGGGTACTCAAATGAAAGGTCTCGATGAGTGTAACATCAAGGTGAGCTTATATCTTTAAAAATATCATTAGTTGACAAGATAGCAATGTCAGTTCTTAATTAGTGACATTTTTAAAGATATAAGCTCATCTCAATGTTACACTCATCAAGAGCTTCTATTTGAGTACCCACATCAATTTTTCATATATTTTATATATTTATTTATATTATATATATATATGTATATATGAAAAATATATCAAAAATGCATGTGGGTACTCAAATGAAAGGTCTTGATGAGTGTAACATCAGGATGAGCTTATATCTTTAAAAATCTCATTAGTTCACAAGATACAAGGTCATTTCTTAATTATGTATCTAGAGATAGAGAATTTTCGAATTTAGCCTCAATACTTATCACCATAAATTGACTATCGATGAGAATGATATAAAACCTTGAAAAGGCACAAATTTAAGACCTTTCTAATGATACCAAATTTAACCATAAAAACCCATTTTATTATATAAATACACTGGCCACAAAATTTTGCTTATTTTTTTAATAATATAAATAAGTCGAAATTAAACCCTGAAATAATCTTCAATTTTCTAAACCAATATTTGATTAAATAATTATAAAAAACAAATAATATTCAATAAAAAAATTGGTTCGAAAATTAAAAATTTTAATTTAAACTTATAATAATAATAATAAGTAACAGTGAATGAATTAATGAGTCATAAACCACAAGAATTATAAAATAGTAAAAACTACAATAAACCCAATGACCACGTTAATAATCCACACACTTAAATCTAAAAAACAATGAGTATAATTTTACGCAATAATAACCAACGAATGGGTCAGTGTCGATATGCACGACTGATTGTTCGTGAGTTCTTATTTTAATATTTATTTTTTTCTTCACTTCACCCAATTAGCTTCTCCAGTTAAACATCTACAACTTAACACATAAACTTCTTATAAAAATCTATCAATCCACTCTCGTAAATTATAAATATTAAATTACACTTATCATAAATCATAACAACAATCATTATTATTATTACCATCATCACTGTCTATAATAATTTGTTTTTTCTCACCAACAATTAAACGGATAATTACAGCTTAGATATTTATACAGTTAAAAGATTAATCAATATAATTATGATAATTACATTTAAAAAAGTGATTGTAATAAAAAGAGTAACTCAAGTACAAATCGAACTTTTAATTCTATTCTATCGTACATAGAAATTTTACGAAATCACGCGGACGTCTTGTTAGCATTCAAAAGTCCCGAAGATTGAAAATTGAAAATAAAAAAAAAAAGTTTAATTCTGATCGTAGGTTGAGTACTTCCGACAATAAGAGTAACTTAAAATAATAATATTATAACTGCTTCCGTGATAAGTGTAACCTTCTTTCTTATGACGTGCCTTGACAGCCAGTGTCAGTCTTGTAAATCCAGCAAATCAGTCACCGAGCCATTAACTCTAAGGATAAAAACCTTATCTGTAACAAGTAAACAATATTATTTATTCTCATAATTATATTTTAGCATCTTGTTGTAATTATTTTCTATAAACGTGCCGCGATTAACAAGCGCCTTTTTTCGCAACAGCCATCAACAGCTCGTGCTGAAAAAATAATTTATATTCGTAAGAAACAAAACATTTCACCATACAGAAAAAATAAATTTAACTTGAATCAAAAAAATTATTTTTAGAAAATTTCCTTTCTTGATTTTTAAATAAAAAAAAAATTTTATCGAGAAATTTTTTTTTCTTTTTTCACTACAAAAATTCTTTAAAATGTTTTTAAAAAAAATTAAAATTTATAAATATTAAAAAAATATCATTTTTGACCTCACGAAAACGATAAAATAAAGCTAATTTTTTTTTTTTAAATCGATAAATTTTTTTTTTATTTAATTTTTTTTCTCTTTTTTTTTTCAATACAAAAATTCTTTAAAATATTTAAAAAAAAAATTAAAATTTATAAATATTAGAAAAATATAATTTTTGACCACACAGAATCGATAAAATAAAGCTAATTTTTTTTTTTTTTAATTTAATTGAGAAATTTTTTTTTTATTTAATTTTTTTTTCTTTTTTTTTTCAATACAAAAATTCTTAAAAATATAAAAAAAAAAAATTAAAATTTATAATCATTAAAAAAATATAATTTTTGACCTTACGGGAGCGATAAAATAACGCTAAATTTTTTTTTTAATTTAATTGAGAAATTTTTTTTTTATTCAATTTTTTTTCTCTTTTTTTTCAGTACAAAAATTCTTAAAAATAATTTTAAAAAAAATTAAAATTTATAAATATTAAAAAAATAAAATTTTTGTTCTCACGAGAGCGATAAAATAAAGCTGAGAGTTGATGGCTTAAGTGAATAGCACCCTGAAGACATATCCGTGTTGGAAATAGAAATTCTGATAAATATACTCCTAGAAATAAAAAGTAATCCCACGGAATCATCACCATAATCTCTTTACTAGGGACAATATTTTTCTGTGAAGTCAAGTAAGAGGTAATATAATAATAATAATATTTACACATACATCTGACAATGAGCCAAAGACTTAATATCAAGAATTATAATTATTGATCCAGCATTGAGATCATCAATCAATATAAGCACAATTCATTATTCATTATTATTTTTGTTTAGAGAAGAAAGGGCAATGACTCGGTGCTTCCTTGATTTTTTCCATATCCGTCTTTTAGATGGCAATCTTGACAATGTTAAGTGTTGATAAGTAGATTGTTAATTGGTAATTAAATTACAAACTGACTGTGACATAACACGAACGACAAGACGTGGATACTAAGTGTATTTCATGACCTTGCCTTGTGTCAAGTTATGTAGATGGTTATCATTATTTTTTTATGGATCTAGATTCTAGGCATTGGTATTTTATTTTTAATCAATTACTATTATTTTATGATCATCAATATTCAATTTTTTTTATTAATATTTATTGATATTACTGGGTCGGTTTATTTGAATTTTAATAATTTTATAAATTATTATACTGGAAAAAGTATTATTATTATTTAAAGTAAAAAATACAAATGTCTTAAAAATAATAATAATAATAATAACTAACAACCTACAGTCACTATGTGACTGCCGAAAATTTTGGATTATAAATAAATAAAATTTTGCTTAATTAAATAATGATTTTTGTTAAATTGCACTGTACTTTTTTAATTATTGACATTTTTAAAGATATAAGCTCATCCTGATGTTACACGCTTCAAGAGCTTTCATTTGAGTACCCACTTGCATTTTTGATATATTTTTCATATATACATATATATTATATATAAATATATAAAATATATGAAAAATTGATGTGGGTACTCAAATTAAAGGTCTTGATGAGGGTAACATCGAGATGAGCTTATATCTTTAAAAATAAAAGTTGACAAAATACAACATAATTTCTTAATTATTGACATTTTTAAAGATATAAGCTCATAGCGATGTTACACTCATCAAGAGCTTTCATTTGAGTACCCGCTTGCATTTTTGATATATTTTTCATATATACATATATATAATATATATAAATATATGAAAAATTGATGTGGGTACTCAAATGAAAGGTCTTGATGAGTATAACATCGGGATGAGCTTATATCTTTAAAAATGTCAATATTTTACAAGATACAAGGTCGTTTCTTAATTATTAAGCTAGAGATAGAGCATTTTCAAATGCAGCTTCAATATTTATCATTATAAATTAACTATCACTGAAACCTTGAGAAGGCACAAATTAAAGTCAAGACCTTTGCAATGGCACTAAATTTCACTAAAAAAATCGATTTTATCATATGACTATCCAGGATACAAAATTATTCTTATTCTCTTGATAATATAGATAATAATAATAATGAAATTTCAAACACCAAATATATTATTATTATTTTAACACTGGAAAAATTGAATTTTTTCCATGCATTTTTTTAGTACCAAGATTTATTTAAATTGTCTTTCAATAGTTAACTTATTAATTGAAATTATTAAAATTAAAAATAATAAAATAGTCTGATGGCTCAGCCAATTGACAGCAAAGATTGTGATACTGTATGTAAATAGTATAAAATAAGACCTAGAGGCGGATAAGTGATAAACTGTCAATAAATTATAATCGAAATATTTGATTTAAATAGGACATTAAAATGAGCAAATGCAAAATTAATATACAAATTAAATTAGTCCCATTCACCCTTCTAATTCTAAATTATATAACTATTGCCAATTGTTGCAAAATTATTATCTGAGATATATAAATTTTATAAAAATATTAAATTATATAACATCATTTCATCAGAAATTAACATTCGATTATTTAATTGATTTCTAAATCTGCTCAGTCCGCGTTAGATTTTTTAATTAAACAATATCGCGTAATTCTATTTAATTTTTAAAAAGAAAAAGAAAAAACTTAGTAAAAAAAAAATTATCCTCAATTCAATGAGATTACAAAGAAATTTCATTCTCTTCTTTGTCTTCCTTCGCTTCTATAACTCAGTCTCGGGAAATCCCGACACTCATCGCAGTATATTTTATTTTTTTTTTTTGTACTTTTTCCGTCACCATCACATTCTTTCGTGGTAATGTTTTTTTTGCTCAATGATATTGACATTACATGATTTGAGTCAATGCATCGATCTTGTGAAAATTTCCTGCGTCAGGTTAATGAGTAATTATTATTATTATTATTATTATTATTACTATTATTATTATTATTATTATTATTATTATTATTATTATTATTATTATTATTATTATTATTATTATTATTATTATTAACGTTAGCAGTTAGATAGAACACATACGACAACTGAATGCAGAATTTAAGCGAAAAAAAGAGAGGGGGATACAAATATTAACTACGTCAATGGTAACCCATTTTATTGTCACCTTGAGGGTGAAGGGATTAGCAATGCGCAATAAAACGATCTAATAGTGAAAGTCCTAACTATCCATAATATCAATTTTTTAACATTATTTTATGTTTTATTAACCCCTTATTATTCTGATAATTATTAATTTTTTTCATTGATTACAATTCTTTGACACCTACGTTATAGGATTTTTTATTAAATTTAATAGACGTTGAATTCGGACAATTTTTATAGAAAATCAAACATCAAAAATTTTTTATAATTATACTGAAAAAATTCTATTAAAAATTTTTTCTTTTTCTTTTTTAATAAAAATAATAAATCACTTTTCAACCTTTATAATTTTAATTTATTCAAGTATTAAATCTATAATTTAGTAAAAAATTTTTTTAAACCAAAAATTAATAATAATAATAATACAAATAATAATTGCACTCATTTTTTTTCGAAAATTTATTATTATTATTATTATTATTATTATTATTATTATTATTATTATTATTATTATTATTATTATTATTGATTCAAAATTATGACAATAAACAATAATTCTTAATTTTTTAAAGAAATTTAATAATAATAATAATAATACATTTTTCAAAAATTAGCGTATTATTATTATTATTATTATTATTATTATTATTATTATTATTACTATTATTATTTTCCGTTTAAAAATATTAATTGAAAAAAAATTAAAAATAATAAAATTTGAAATTTTTTCAATAATTTTAATTTTTTTTTGTATAAGGTAAAAGCCCCAATATATGATCATGTACCAGTATATGATCACTCCATGTATTTGTATACCTATATTTATGAATATAGATATACAAATACATGGAGTGATCATATACTGGTACGTGATCATCTATTGGGGCTTTTACCTTACATATTTTTTTTTATCAATATTTTTAATCAGGACTATTGTTATCATTATTAATATAATAAAATTAAAATTTTTATATTTTTTTAATTTTTTTATATTTGAAAAATTTTTAAACTATGTCAAATTATAATACTTCCTGTTTAATCATTAATAATTATTATTAATTAATAATTTAATGTATTTAGATGATTTTTTAAAGAATATTAAAAATAATATTTTAAACATTCTTTTAAAATTATTAAACAATAATAATAATAATATTATTTCATCAAAAATTTAAATTAAAAAATATTTAAAATTAAATTTTATTTTTATAAAAATTATATATAAATATATTTAATAATTAATAATTAAAAATATAATTATTATTAATATCAGTTATTATAATAATAAATGCAATAATTACTTTATTATTTATTACCGATTAATTATTACAATGTATAAAGATATCTTCAGATACAATCAATTAAACACATAATTTTTTTTAAATCTTATTTAAAACATAAATAAATTTAAATAATAATAATATAATAATTTTTTGTCATTGATAGAATGATAACATTAGTCGGTTAATGTTGCAAAATAATTATAAGTATGCGTCGTTTACAATTAAATATTCAAATATATGTGATATGTAATTTTTCTTTGAATATCTTAACTATCAGGAATTGCATAATAAATTTTTTTTTTTTTTCAATACAACAGAAATTAAATTTTATGGTCTCTAAGTAGATATGCTAACTATTTTTAATTTGTGACAATAAATACAGGTTAAACATCAACAGCATCAACAACAACAAAAACATTAAACTCTGTTATTTTTAGGAAGAAACTAATAAAAATCCAATGCATTTACAGCCTGAAGATATTATACAAAAATTCAGTCGTAAATTTACAGATTTTATTTTTTTAAAAAGCAGTTCTCGATTTTTCCATAAACGACGCAACAATTACATAAATTTAATAAAAAAAAAAATGCGAAAAAACAAAATACAAAGCCAAGTAATCCATGATGAATCTATTTTTAATAATTATACTCAGACTTGCATAATTGGTTGTGGATTTATTACTTGATCGATATACAGTTTTAATCATGCAATAATTAAAATTTTTAATTTTAAATTAACACATTATCTTTATGTTTTCATTTACTTTTAAAAAGTTTTAATGTTTCAATTTCAATAGCAATTATAATTAAAAATTAATTTATTGTGGTACGAGATATTATCGAAGAATATTCTCGCTAAAACTGATCTTATTTACAAGTAAATAAAATGACAAATTAATCTAATTATTAAAGATTAAACGGGCGAAATTTTGAAAAATCCAAAAGCAAACTGTGCTTTAATTTTAAATTTAATTATTTCGCAGTATAAAAAAAATAGGGTGCAAGCGCACTAATAAATATATAACAGATCGTCCACACGTGTTGTAACTTAAGACTAATTTTTTTATTAATAATAACTAAACGAGACCGAATTATACAGCCATTATTAATACGAACCCAGTTTATGTAATTCTGAAGCTAATAAAAAAAATCCGGTCATGATTCATCTATTTTTTTAGGAGTTATCATGATTACATGCAAAAAATTCTATACAAACATGCGTAAAATTTTTTTCAAACAGTTTTTTTTTAAGTATCAACATAAAATTATTTTTTATAAAATATGAAATGGATTATTTAGTGTTTTATTGATATACATTCACTCATATTATCCTACAAGTGCAGCCGGCTGCCCAATTTTAAAACACTAACTGCAAAATTTTTATACCTAATTTTTTTTAGTATTACTGCATTTCTTACAACTTTTAGACCTTAATTTCAAGTATTTTTTTTTTTTAATATTTATATTCACGTATTTTCTATTCATAAATCTAATTTTTTATCAATTTGGCGGGCAAACTTTTTTTTTAATAAGAAAAATTTTTAAAAATCTTAAAATTGTCAGTTACTGTGTTTTGAAATTAGGCAGCTGTGCGGTATGGTCGTGATAGGAATTTTAAGACCTCAAAATACTTGACCTTGACGTGTTGAGAGTAAAGAGTAAAGTTCTATCTACCGCTCCGCGTTATGAAGCGTGCAAAATTTTAGCCTATTATATGTAACAAAATTTGTTATTTTTATAATCGCCAAAAATTCTAATACTGAAATTGAGCGACATCTGATAATTTTTATAATTTTTTAAATAGATATACTGAAAAAAAAAATTAACTTTAATCAAGAGAAAAATTCTTGAACCAAGAAAATAGGGTACACGCATAAAACGATTTTGTTTAAATAACAAAAGACGGAATAACTGAAAATTTTGTTCTGGTAACAAATGAGTGTAGTTATAGCAACAAATCCATTAGTTGCATTAACAAAATGTTTTAAGTTGTTCTGACAAACGAATTTGTTAATTCACAAAATCAATTTGTTGCCCTAACGAAATCATTTTGTTGCTGTCACAAAATGACTTTGTTGCTGTTACAAAATGATTTTGTTGCAATAACAAAACTAATTTGTTGCTAAAATATTTTCCAAATCAGCTATAGCTGGTTATAGCATATTTTTACATTATTTATTCTCTTAATTACTTAAACAAATAGTCTTTGTTACTCCAAAAAATTCTCTTTGTTATTTTAATAGCATAATTTTGCTGTTTCGACAAAAAAATTTGTTATACCAACTAAAGTATTTTGTCGAATCAACTTAAAGATTTTTCTATAGTAACGGAACTGTTTTGTTGTTATAACATATCAATAACTTTGTTATAACCTAAATTTTGTTATTTTAACTTATAATTTGTTATTCCTATGTTAGAAATTCATTTATTACCACATCATATCTTAGGTTATCTTAACAAATTTTTTTTCTGCGTGTAGAAGTACCGTTTGTGGCCACTGTACCGTTTATGGCCATTTATTATTCAAATAAATGATAGAAATGAATTTATGTTATAATAAAACATTACAAAATCAATTTATTTTAATATGAATTTTTTAAAACTCAACAAAAATATAGTTATAATATTATAATTTTTTATAAATTAATTCAAATGTTAACTGGCCAAAAAAGGTACTCTTTATTTCTACCTTTATTTTGAAGAGTTTTATTGTCTTGAATCAAAATAAAAAATTCTTGAACTAAATAAAGTATACTTAAACCAAGAAAAATTTCTTAGTTTAAAAATTTTTCTACTCAAATTAAGAAGATGAAATTCTTCAAAATTATTTTTATTTATTTATTTGATTCAAGTAAAATTTTTTTCTGTGTTAATTACGGCAAGAAAAATTTATTTTAAAAATTCCATCCAAGTTTAGAAGCTCCAAAAAATTATAAATGCAATTTTTTAAAAATAATTTCTTACACTTATTTTATTTTTAAATTGTCAAGTGTCTGCTACTTCAATTTCATAAAAAATTGAGGGTTTTAAATTGCGTGTTTTATTATAAAAAAAAATAGTCCAATAAATTAATGAATTATATTATTAGATTATGATTTAAAAATATGCAAGTATGTATATCTTTATGGATAATTTTAATTTCCAAGTGATTATATCACCGTACCGGTAAATACTAATGAAGGCAGGGCCAAAGTTATCACGTGAAAAGAGGCGTGTTAGCTCGTGTCCTCGATAATAAGTATTGAATAACGTGTTAAAGTCTCGATTCGAATATAAAATTATTTTTAAAAGCTGCTCTAGACAAAAAGTTGCCGTATAAGAGGAAAAAAATTATCTAAATTTGAAATTTAAAACCCGGCGGTATGAAAATAATCAAACTTATTAAATCATTAGATCATTTAAAGCAGTCTTGCTACTAATTACAGGCACAAAAAAGCTTAATTATCATCTTAATTATTGGTAGCATTTAATAGTCTTATTGTTACGTAATATTTTATTGACGATCGAGTGGTAAAATAATTTTTAATTGAGGAAAATTCAGCTTAGATTTTATCCGATGGTCATTACCGCGATGAGCGATGACAAATACCAAATTAATTAATTAAGATTTAAGACACGGGGTGTGTTACTTAGTGTGTGTGTGTGTGTGTGTGACCTTGTTGGCGATGATGACAAATACTATTAGTTAAATACGTCATTAAATTTTTATAAATTTATAATATGTACATACATGCATGTAAGATCGAGTTCTTCGGAATAAGATAACCGGTAACCGGTCAGACTGCAACGACCTACCTCAGCGCGTTATATATCTATATATCTATATATCTATATATCTATATATATTTGTTAAATGCGTCATCAAGTGTTTCATTGCTTTTTAGTTTTTTTATTTCGCGAATATTAATGCCTAGTGCACATGTCTAATAATGCATAACTGTAATTAAATACACATCCGTGACATTTTAATCGTTAGTTTTATTTCCGAGGACTGTCACAGTAAATTTTAGTGGGTTTTTTCAAGCGAAGGGAACCTCGAGCAGGTTTGTGGGCTTGGGAATATTTTAGACAAGTGCTGGGGAAACTTCGAATTCGTAAAAATTCCGGGTAGCAGGAAATAAACGAAAGAAGATGAGAAGAAATATTTGAGTAGTATTTTTTTATCTTAATTTAAGTGCTTGATAGATAAAATTTTAATTTATTTAGAAAATATGTAATGAGGTAAATTGTGAATGTTCGGTAAATTTTGAAATTTTACGTCAATGGAAAAACATCTTGGATTTAACGTCTTGCTTACTTTACATATGATTTGGATAATAGAGTTAATTTTTAAATTTTATTTAGGGAATTCATTGTAAACAAGTTTAATTTTATATTGGGAGTCGGTTGCAGATCTTGCGTCATTTTAAGTATCTTGAACTGTTGAATTTTATGATGTTATTTGTGTTCTTGGTTGTTGTTATCCATTCCAGGGAATAAATTATAAGTAGAGAATTATAAACGAGAGAAATGGTTATGTGAAAATTCCTTGTTGAGTAATGTTATATTTACGAAGAAAAATTGTTAAATTTACACGAATGGATTTATAAAAATTATATTTTTTAATTTTCAGGAATAGATTTTAAAAAATTTTATGTAAATTATAGGAGAGTTTTGACCATATATATTTTTATAAAGATTTATATAATGCATTTTTTCAATGTAAAATTTACAAATTTTCGAACATCAAATTTACATTTCTTCCGTGTAAATTTAACCTTTTTTCCATGTCCTAAAGTTACATTATTTTTTTTTTAGTAAATTAAAAGATTTTTCATCTGCTAAATTTAAATTTTTTCCACATCCTAAATTTACATTCTTTCCATGTAAATTTAACATTTTTTTCGCATCCTAAATTTACATTATTTTTCTTTTGAATTAAAAATTTTTTTCACATGCTAAATTTACATTTTTTCCATGTAAATGTAACATTTTTTTCCATGTCCTAAATTTACAATATTTTTTAGTAAATTTAAAGATTTTTTTATCCGCTAAATTTAAATTTTTTTCCACATGCTAAATTTACATTTTTTCCATGTAAATTAAAAATTTTTTCCGGGCCCTAAATTTACATTATTTTTCTTTAAAATTAAAAATTTTTTTCCACAAGCTAAATTTACATTTTTTTCCACACAAAATTTACATTTTTTCCGTGTCCTAAATTTAAATTATTTTTCTTTTAAACTAAAAATTTTTTTCACATGGTAAATTTACATTTTTTTCCTATAAAATTTACATTTTCACGTTATAATTTTTTATAATGCAAAAATTAAATTTTACAGGTGTAAAACTATTCGTTAGATTCTTCTTAAATTTTACCAGGATTTTTTTTTTCACGTAACTTGACAATTTTCAAGAATAAGCTTCATAGTTTAAAAAAAATTCTTTAAGCCTAAATAAAATTTCTTCCACTCCAATAAACTAATAAACAACATAATTCACTTTTTTGAGTACTTAAGAGCATTTGAAAATTTTCAACTTCAATTTTCTACTTGATTTTCTTTAAGTAAACTATTATAACTTCTAACTATTTAATAATAGATCATCTCAAGTCACACATTACAACGCTTATATTATACAAATAAATCCAATTCCGATTACGAAATAAATAAAAATAATTTCCAATAAATAAAAAAAAAGCCTGGGTTTTTATACTTACAATATCGCGTTATCGCCGACGATATGTTACTGCAAAATAGCCGGTAAAAGTCAACCTATTCAAATCTGATGTTATTCATACTAAAATGAATTTATTGAGTATGAGCTTCACATACATGTCTCGAAAAGACCCAATTTATTGATGACCTTGACAATTTAGCTTCTGAACCAGGCAAAAATAATATTGAAACCACGAAAACCTTGAATAAAAATATATTTAGATAAAGGTTGATCAAGCTCATTCATTTAAATGATTAATTGTTCATTATTAAGTCCTTTATTTTATCGATTTTTATGTCTCGAGGTTGTTTTAGAACAATATCATCATTATTTCTTTTCATTCGGTTACAAAAAAATTTTCAAAAACTAACACTTAATACTAATACTAATACCTATCCATTTATTTCCAATAACTAATTAAAGTAGTGGTAATTACTCAAGTAGTTAAAAAAAAAAAAAATAAAATGCTAATTAAATGTGATTACTTGATCGAATAATCACCCGCATTAATTTACAATTGACAAATTATAAATAAAACAACAGTTTCCTATAACTTCAACAATAAATAAATAAATTACAATACAAATAATTACAAAAAAAAATCTAATCTAAACAATTTTCTTCCTTACAATTAATTTAAATTTAAATTTAAATAAAACTATAACATCCTTTATTATGATTAATTTTATTAAACAAAGTGACACTCGTATTTCTTCTTAACGCCGACATTTTAACCCAACCAGTATTATCATTATCCTCGGAATTATGATAATTATCTTGAATTTTAAAGATCGATTTCACATCTCTCAAAAACTGATGCAAATCTTTGCCGAATCCCGTAATACGGCTAGACTCTTTGCTGGAATAATTTTTATTTTTATCCACCGATAAATCACTGTAAAAATCAGCATCTTTGCAATACTGACAAAAATCATCATCATCATCATCAATAATTCTAGACTCTGGACGTTCTTTTGAGTTCATTTCCACGACAAGATTTTTACTTTTAACAACCGAATCAAAATTAATCTTCTTTTCACTCGATTTTAGTCGTTTTGGTGAATTATAGTCTTCATCTTGACCTCCAGCTGCTACTCCAGACAAATTGATGTCGATCAAAGTTGAGTGACCGGCTGGTTGGCTTCCTAAAGCTGATGTAATTGAGGACCAACATTTCAATGGACTTTTCCTCTCACTCTCAATATTCAAATCGAAATCATTGAAATTTAACATTCGCCGACACTTTTTTATGAAACTCGTCGCAAGTTTTGGCTTTTTACTTTCAATTTCTACTGAATTTGTCAATTCTAGGTAACTTAATTTTTTTTCCGGAGTTTTTGATAAATTTTCTTCTTTACGGTCGCCATCTTTTCGGTCTAGCACCGATTTGAACGATTTTGAATCTTCACAATGAATTATTTCAACTTCTGGGTACAGTGAATTGTAAAATTTACCCTTCAAATCATAATTATTATTAATTTTATCATCACCATTCATTAAAAAGGATAATTGCGCTTTTGTTTGAGAAGGTGGATGCTTGCGCGGAGGTTTAACAATTTTTTTCTTAATCGTAACACCGATTTTCGGCGGATCATTTTTTATAATCTCTTTATATTCTATCGAACTGTGCAAATCATTTATATTATTATAATTATAATTATTGTTGTTGTTGTTGTTGTTGTTATCAATTGCATTGACCAAATTGGGAAAATCAGTTTGAGTTCCCTTCGATTTCAAAGTTGTCGCGTAAATAATATTATTTTGCAATTGAGAAACATCGGATCTAAATCTAAAGGACGAAAATTCCGTAGACATATCTTCATTTTTTTGACTTAACTCTGTTAACTCAGGAACTAATTTTATAATCTTTCGTTTTTTCACGCGTACTTTCACCGGAGAACTTAGTGATGATCGCTTTGAAACTTTGCGCGGATTTTTTGAATTATCTAAAATATATTTAAATTATAAATTATTATTACTGTAATTATAACTATTTTAACCTACAAAATTACCTTCATGAAGCCAGGGAGAGACGCATGTATACACAACACCAATCGCAACTGCCAGACCTACTATGAAGGTTATTTTTGGGCTTTTTAATGTTTTTAAAGCACTTCCAAACACTCCAAGAGCCATTTTCACTATTTTTGAAATTTATATTAATATTCAAGCGCTTATGGCAGCGAATTAGAAAAAAAAGAAATATTTGGAAGCTTTTTTTGTAAAACTGAGTGGTTAAATTGTAGAAAGTACTTGTACTGTATTTAAATTACTAAAGTATACTTTTGAGAAAAATTTCTTCAAAAATAAACAAACTTATTTACCATCGGAATTTATTAAGAATTTTCTTATCAATAAGAGAATTGATTCTTTAATCGCTTATTTTAGAATTTAGAAGCTTAGATGTACAGTTTTATCGCACATACTATAGCGCGCTAAATATTATATAGCGTGTAAGTTATATTGCTTCTTATAGCTTCTTATCTCTCTTGCTATGTCTTATTCATTAGCCATGAATATTTTTGAAAGTTTTGTTAGATTAAAATTAGACAAAAGTCAAAAATTTTTGGACTTTATTTAAATTATAGATTCTATATGAGTTGGATAAATTATTTTAGAAAATTTGCATAAAGTTTTTTATGATTTCTTCATGTAGGATTTTATGTATAAATATTTTTTTTAGTTATTTATTTGTTCAAAAATTATAACACTAATTTCAAAAGACTTTTTAAAACAAATAAATTATAATTTAAAACAATAAACACATAATTTTTTTTTTTCCAATTTCTATTAGTGAAATTTTTTAACTAATTTTTTTTTTTAATAATAATTTAATTGTTATAAAAATTTTTTAATTTATCAAAAGTCTTTTAATTTGATGCATTATTTAAAATTCATTAAAATTATCAAATATTTCTAAATTTCATTTTAAAAAATTTAATTAATTCCAAAAAAATATATTCATATTTTTTTATAAATTTTTCCATATAGAATTTTTAAAATAAATTTTTTTGTTTCAAAAATTCTTAAAAAATTTCTTCAAAATTTTATTTTAATAATCATAATATTCTATTTATTTATTAACAATACACAAAAATTTTTTGTAATTACAAACCAAACTCTTTTTTTTTAAATCTAATACTTATTTAATATTAGTTTAGTCAAAAAAAATATTTCTCAATTACAATTTTATATAAAACAATATTTTATCCCTTAAAAAAATTCTAAATTAAATATTTTCAAAATTGTACTGTCTAAAATTTTAATTTTTCTTAAAATTACTCAAAAACTTATTTTATACTAAAAATTTATCCATAACAAAAATTTTGTTAATTATAAAAATTAATATTTGACATATAATTACATTCACATATCCAAAAAATAAATAAATAACCAAATTTTACCTAGCGCAAAATTTGAATCTATCCATAATTACTCCAAAAACTTATCATTATAAACTAACTATCATATAAAACCTTAAAATAGTTGAAATTAAGATCAAAACCTTTCTAATGATACCAAATTTAACTAAAAAAAATTAATTTTATAATAAAAATACCCTAAAAGCATTTAAATAATTTTTTTATTTATTCATTAACTGCTGTAAAAAAATTCTGAAAAAGAAAGAGAGTTAAAAAAGTGATGAAATAAATAAAAGGTGTTTGTCATAAAACATAAGCTACTAGCCGATCATACGTCTGAAGTAATTGCGAATCATTCCCAACAGAGATGGCAATGTAACCTCGACTGGATAGAGACATTACAATGATTCAACAAATATAATAAAAGGTATATCGTATATGCCTTAGGACATGTACTTGAATTAAATGTAATCACCTAATCACTTATCGCCAACGACAATATCCCAAGGTTCTTCCGGTCTATATATTATTAATATAAAAAAAAATAACATTAATATTAATACTCAATATTTAATAGACTGCTACACTTAATATAACCAGAAGCCGGAAGCTTGGAAATCTTTACTTACAGGTAAAAAAAATAATTAATCAATCTTTGAAGTCATCAATGTCCTCTTATTTGCTTTTAATAATTTTTGTTTACATAATTGGGTAATTAATGGAGTTCTTTACTAGCAAGAACAATGGAATTAAAGCGAAAATTTTTTTTATGATTTATTATGAATATTGAAAAATGGTAATTACGGAGTAATAATATAATAAATATAGTAATTGTTTGTTCGTTGGAAAAACCGCATTATTAAATTTTATGGTACAAATATCCTTAATAAACCACGGGTGATTGAATCTATTTTTTCCTTTAATTATTTTCACCTTGCTAATGCTTCCTATATACTAGAGCCTCCAACTTCTCTATTTATTTATTTATTTATCTTTATTATTATTATTTTTAATTAAAAAATTATTAATCGCTTGTTTTTTATTGCCGTGGAAAATATTCTATTAATTTTAGCTCCTGAAATTATGTGATTAAAATATTAAATTATGTTTCTTGTTTACGATAAAACTGTCGATAATTTCCAGTGAGTATGATTGATTGTTTGTAAATAAATTTTCAATTGAAAATTATTTATAATACTTTAGTAATTTTTAGTAAATTTCATAAAAATCTAACTATTGCAGCCGTCCTCATGGCGCAACTTTTAAAAAATTTAACAATTTTCTGACTCAGTTTGTCGAGCTGATTCAGAAAATATATTTAGTTCAAAAGTTTATAAATGTATGTATTTATATATACGATATAACGCGGCTTGTCACGGCGATAGCGTCTCTAATTCATAATGAATCTTCACCAAACTTAACATACTTAATATTTAGACGAATATCAAGGTCAAGTTCAAAGATGAGCTTAATCGGTTAAGTAGTTCAGAAATTACAGGGTTTCAAAATTGTAAAAATTCATATTTTGGCAGTTTCTTTCGCGGATAACTTTTTAATGAAATAACTTATCAAATTTTTGTAAATTGCATTTTAAAGCCCATTAAACGTTTAATTTTCATGAAATTTTATTTTCCTAGGCTGAAAATAACCTATTCGTCTGAAGATATTTAATGAAATTTTACTGTAGCAGCCGTTTTCTTGCTATATAACTGCATAATTATGGTGTCGATATAATTATCACGATATTGATAAGTTTTTCCTATAATTTTTTAGCTGTATAACAGCGTCATCATAATTTTGATTCAATAATTATGATATTGATAAGTCGTTCTAGTAATCATAGGTTAAAATCTAATTGTAATTTTGATTAATAAGTAATTAAATGAAATCTACTTCAATTTCGGCTACCGAATGGCATTTTTAAAGGTTATACTGACAGATAAAAATTTTTTTAATTACGCGGATCAGTTTTTGTATAACCAAACAGTACACGGAGAAAAAAGTATTTCTATTGTAGCGATCCAGTGGATCGTGAACGTAGTATTGTGATTAGCTCAAAACAGTATTGTCATTTTCACAATATTATAACCTGATATACTCAATACTTCGGATTCTTATATTCACTTGCCGTGGTGTGTGAATATGTCAAAACGTATTGTGATCATAAAGAAACGTTTCCTTACTACGGCGAAACGGATCGTGATTATCACGATCCACGACGCCTTCAGCGCCACCACGCATAACCAAGTCTGAAACTTACGAGTGGATTTGTTTACAATTTTGGTGATGAAATAGTGGTAATTACATAAATTAGTGAATTAATAATAAAAGCGATATAGATGATTGGTTGTTGATACATTACTCGAGTGAAATCTTGAAAAACGTGTCGATTTTTGAAGGCTAGTAAAGAAATAAATCTTCCTATGTTAACTGTGTTAATGCTGTGTCCGCACAGAAGAAAAGATTTCTTGACTGGAGAATAAAATTCTTGGCTCAAGTAAATTTTCGGGTGCCCGAAGGAAGACCGAAGTTGTCTTGGCCGAAGTAAAAATTTTTCTTGAAATTCTATTCTTGGTGGAAGTCATTTTTCTTAATTCAAATTATTATAAATACTTGATACAATAAATTTTTATATTGGATCAAGATTTTTAGATACTTTAGGGAAGCAGCGCCACCTACTTCAGCTGAGAAAAAAATTTTCTCACTGAGAAAATTTTTCTCTTGAATATTTGATACCCATTTTAGATTATTTTAGCACGCAATTGTACATATTGAATGAAAGAAAATGGTTCAATATTATTTGATCTTCCCATTTGACATGTTTGTCAATAAAAATATTAATGGAAATTTATTATCGAGATATTTAATTTTTTGGAGCAAGAGAAAAATTTTCTCACGACAAGAAAATTTACTTCTGTCAAGAACTTAATTTTTTGGAGCAAGAAAAAAATTTTCTCTAAACAAGAAAATTTTCTTGATTCAAATAAATTGTCTTGGATCAAGATACGTATTTCTTGAAGCAAGAGAATTAATTTTGTTGGGATAAGTGGTTTCTTGTGTCAAAAAAAAAATTGTTTTTCGCCCAAGAAAATAATTAGCAAGAAAAATATTTTCTTGGTTCAAGTGAACCATTCTTTCTGTGCGTGATTATTGTATATAATTCTACTGCGTTGATAAGGAAAAACAATGTACATTATATATTGTATTAAATAAATAAAATTTTTGTTTTCATAAAAGTCTTTTTTAGCATAAATGATTTGATCCCATACTGTTTTATACAAAAATATGTTATTGTATGAAATATGCAACGTAATAAAGGAGTAAAAATTCCATTAAAAATTTTTTTCTTATGATAAAAATATTTGCCTCTTTTAAATGAATCCTTCGATAATACAAATTTCTAGACTAATAATAATAATATTTGTAAAAATAAAAAAAAAAGTCATATGAGATAAATTCCAACAGTACTGCTGTAAGTCATTATTTAAACATTTTTAAACCTAACTCAATTTTTGACTGTCATAATCTACACAAAAATTTATAACTAATCAAGCTACAAAAGGAATTTGTATTTATGTTAATAGCAATAATATACTAAAAAAATAATAACCTGCAATAAAATATAATTAATATTTAATTCAAGACAACTAATCATCTATAAACCATAGCAATATAGAGACTCGATATCCGAATCCATGTGCACTGATAGAAGGATTTTTTTATAGTTAAAAATATTTGTTAATATTTAACAAATCATTTATTAGAGACTACTTTTTAGTCCTCAACAAATATTTCTTAGTATTTAAAAAGATTTATTAATATTTAATAAATGAATATCTGATTTATTAAATACAAACAAATCATTTTAAATACTAAGAAATATTTGTTTGATACTAAAAAATGGTCTCTAATAAATGATTTGTTAACTATTAACAAATATTTTTTTAATACAAATAAATCCTTCTATCAGTGTGGATCGTGATAATCACGATCCACACGGAAAGAAAATTGAAGGAGTTTTTACTATTTTACTATTGTAATTTTTACTACATAAAATAGTAACGGTGGACTATACTTCTCATTTAGTAATTTTTACGATCTACTATTGTAAATTTTATCCAACAAATAAGACTAGCAAGAGTCTTAAAAAGTCGGATACTATAGAGCAAATTATACAATATGTGTTTGAGAACTTTACAATTCAACTATTGTAAAAATTCACAGTTGGTTTTTTTAAAAGAAATATTAGGGAGGGAGAGAGATAGAAGGTTGGACTAATTGGTACCTGTATAGTAATCGAAAAAAGAAACCGACATTTTCGTGTTAACTGGGAGTCGAACCCAGAACCCTGTATTGACAGCCAGAGACTCTCCCTCTACGCTATCCGAGCTAAACTAAGACCCGTACGATTTAACATTTACATAAACTCGGAGTTTAGCGCTGTCACGGCCATCACTCACACTAATTGAAAGACATTCCAATTCAACTATTGTAAAATTTGCTATAGTTCTATTGGAAAGATACAGAGGCAGCACTGGAAATTTTCATCTCTTACTTTTTACAATAGTAATATCGTAATTTTTCATGAATAAATAGTATTTTTTCTTCTAAAATATTTGACAATTAATAGTAATAAAAGTATAGTCCAGCTTTACAATAGTTGTATCGTAAATTTTCCCAGAAATTTTTTCCCGTGCACTAGATTGGGCATTTGCGCATCTAAAGTATAGTCATGCGGAGATCGTGATCATCACTATACTGTATTGTGATAATAGCAATACTTTTTTCTCTGCACTGATAAAAGGATTTGTTTATAGTTAAAAATATTTGTTAATATTTAACAAATCATTTATTAGAGACCACTTTTTAGTCCTTAACAAATATTTCTTAGGATTTAAAAAGATTTATTAATATTTAATAAATGAATATCAGATTTATTAAATACAAACAAATCATTTTAAATACTAAGAAATATTTGTTTGATACTAAAAAATGGTCTCTAATAAATGATTTGTTAACTATTAACAAATATTTTTTTAATACAAATAAATCCTTCTATCAGTGTGTGTATAACAAACAAATTAATCAAACTAAAACGTAACGTTTTCCTTATTATTATAAATCTTGGTAGAATTTTTGAATATGGCTTTAACGAATTAACGATCTAGTGTTTCGCGTAATCGCGGACTTCTTTTTCTTCTTCTGGATAACGATTACAGTGATTTTATTGAAATAATTTCCAAGATAAATAAAAATATATATTTAAAGAGATGTTGCCAGATAAATGTAACCTCGTCCTATTTTTATCCTTAAATACATAATTAGAGTATTTATAATGGAATTTTTTAATTGTCTGATTTTATGGACATTAAAAAAATTTAAGTATAATTTTAAATGCACATTAGCGATTTAAAATTTTTTTGCAGATGTTTTTGCCTTTAAGTATTAGTCATGTTAACAAAAATAAATAACTATAAATAATTTGACAGAGCTGAGTGAGGTATGAGTTTATAATCATTTAATTATTATCAGAAGTTGTACGATCCGGTCTACGAACTGGCACAAGGTGCACTACGGTGTTACGTAACTAGATCGGCATATATATCGCGTTCAATTTAACTTCTTCCTTGGCGATTAAAAAGACGCTGGCTGGTTCTCGGTCAGGGGTAAGCCAGAAGAATAATAAAAAAAAAAAAACAAACTCTCGAATACTACAATGTAATAATTAATAATTAATTATTGTTATTATTATATAGGATACTTAATCCTTGATATTATTTATTATTAATAATTAATAATTAATAAATGATTAGTGATTGAAGGGTATTTAATAATTAATAAATCATTAGCTGGAGGCCCGACACCTGATGCATGTTCACTGTTCTACATATGTAATGTATCAATAATTTAATATTGTATAATTGAATGGCGATGGTGATCGTGAGATATGCTTCCACGGATTGTTACCACTCAATCCGACACTCACTACCGCAAACTAAATAATTAATAATAAATTAATCTAAAAAATTAGTTGTAAAAAAATTGGCATTATAATAATGAGGCTTTCTAAAACAACGCGGCCTTGATTCTGCTCTACTCCACGCCCACATCCGCGCAATGTTCTGGGGAATGTATATCCGGTACCAAATCGATCCATTGATTGATCCATTTGATCGATCATTTATCAAAAATTATCTAAAATATTTTTTTTTATTTTTGTCAAGTAATGATTTATTATTATTATCTATAGGGGAGGGGGGGGGGGGCAAAATGGGGTACCCCCAAAATTTCGTAAGAAAATTTTTTTTTTCTAAAAAGCTCTTTCAGCTTCCTAAAATATATTTTAACGTAATTTCCTACAATTTAAAAGAAAAAAAACATTTTTAATTAAAAAAACAAAAAAAATTTTTTTTTTCTAACTTTTCTTACAGTAATTTTTATCGTCATTGTGCATCGTAATAAATTTTTTTTCACATCTACGATTACTTTTTCTAAATTTTTAAGTTCTCGCTTTACAAATGAATGATTAAAAAAAAAAAAAAATCGGAGAGTCATTGGTTCCATATCAGTTTTCGAAAATCAAGTTCTAATCTGATCTTCACATTTTTAAGGTCCTAGGAACTAGTTCTTAATATTCCTACGAGAATATCTGTCGGCGTGTGTGTATGTGAGTGTAAACCTCTAATGTGTCGAAGAAAAATCTTACACAGAAAAAAAAATTTCTTGACTGGAAAACGAAACTCTTGGCTCAAGAAAATTTTCAGGTGCCTGAAGGAAGACTGAAGTTGTGTTGCCCGAAATAAAAATTTTTCTTGAAATTCTATTCTTGGTGGAAGTCATTTTTTCTTAATTCAAATTATCATAAATGCTTGATGCAATAAATTTTTACATTTCATCAACATTTTTAGATACTTTAGGGAAGCAGTGCCACCTACTTCAGCTGAGAAAAAAATTTTGTCATCTTGAGAAAATTTTTCTCTTGAATATTTGATACCTATTTTATATTATTTTAGCGTGCAATTATACATATTGAATGAAAAAAAAAATGATTCAACATTATTTGATCTTCCCATTTGATATGTTAATCAATAAAAATATTAATGAAAATTTACTTCTATCTTTATATTTAATTTTTTGGAGCAAGAGGCTGAATTTTCTCAAAACAAGATTTTCTTGACTTAAATAAATTTTCTTGGATCTAGATACATATTTCTTAAAACAAAAGAGTTAATTTTGTTGGAATAAGTGAAATTTCTTGTGTCAAAAAAAAATTTTTTTTTCGTTCAAGGAAATAATTAGGAAGAAAAATATTTTCTTGACTCAAGTGAACCTTTTTTTCTGTGTAAACTAGCCATTCTAAAAGAATGTCTTTTTCAAATAACTTCGAAATTTATTCTCGGATAATTTTTGATGTCATAATTTAACTATCAATGTCAGAGGCCGCCAATTTCTTCAAAATCATTTGGTAGGCTTGTGAGATATTTAATTTAAAAAGCAAGATCTTCAAGCCTACAAGATCATTCAACTTGAAAAAATTTTCCTGAATCCCTAAACCAAGAAAGAGAGTGCAAAAAAATTACGAATGTTTTTTTTCGTGCTATTGCTTGGAATTGCGTGAGAACTATGTCTAAAAAATTTTTCACCGGGAGATCCAAAAATTAGAATCTTCTCAAGGGAACTCTTTTTTTATCTTGATATTATTTTTACTCAAGCGAAACCCGTCAAAAATTACTACAAAATTAAAAAATTTTTTTTGTTACCTCAATTTTTGTTAGGAGTATATTGCGTCAACTATAAAAATGTTCCTTTGTTGGGTGATTTGTTCATCTCTCTGGGTTCTTTCGTAGACTTATCGATAAGAAAATTTTATTTTTTTAACGACATTTCATTTTCGGATAATGAAATTTTTTTTTCACTTTTACAGTGGGTACCCCATTTTGCCCGCAAAATAAACAAAATTTTTTTCTACGGCAACTTGAAATTTGATTATTTTCCTTCAATTACGACTGAAAACGAGAAAAATAAGCATATTTAAGTCCTTAAAATCATAACGGTTTCTTAAGTATCCCATTTTGCCCCCCCCTCCCCTATCATTAAGAGAATAAGAAAAATTTTGTGTCGACCTTGTATCTTGTGAACTATTGACATTTTTAAAGATATAAGCTCATCCCGATGTTACTCTCATCGAGGCCTTTCATTTAAGTACCCACATCAATTTTTCATATATTTTATATATATTACATATATGTATATATGAAAAATATATCAAAAATGCACGTGAGTACTCAAATGAAAGCTCTTGATGAGTGTAACATTGGGATGAGCTTATATCTTTAAAAATGTCAATAATTAAAAAATGACCTTATATCTTGTGAACTATTGACATTTCTAAAGATATAAGCTCATCCTGATGTTACTCTCATCGAGACCTTTCATTTGAGTACCCAGATTAATTTTTCATATATTTATATATTTCATATATATTATATATATGTATAAATGAAAAATATATTAAAAATGCGTGTGGGTACTCAAATGAAAGCTCTTGATAAGTGTAACATCGGGATGGGCTTATATTTTCAATAATATCACTAATTAAGAAATGACCTTGTATCTTGTTAACTACTGACATTTTTGAAGATATAAGCTCATCCCGATGTTACTCTCATCAAGACCTTTCATTTAAGTATCCACATCAATTTTTCATATATTTTATATATATTATATATATGTATATATAAAAAATGTATCAAAAATGCATGTGGGTACTCAAATGAAAGCTCTTGATGAGTATAACATCGGGATGAGCTTATATCTTTAAAAATGTCAATAATTGAGAAATGACCTTGTGTCTTGTAAACTATTGACATTTTTAAAAATATAAGCTCATCCGGATGTTACACTCATCAAGACCTTTCATTTAAGTATCCACATCAATTTTTCATATATTTATATATTTCATATATATATATATATATATATATATATATATTTATATATTTCATATATATATATATATATATATATATATATATATATATATATATATATGTATGTATGAAAAATATATCAAAAATGCATGTGGGTACTCAAATGAAAGCTCTGGACGAATGTAATAACGGGATGAGCTTATAATTGTAAAAACTTCAATATTTAAGAAAGTACAGTACAATTTAACAAAATTCATTATTTAATAAAGCAAAATTTTATTTATTTATAGTTCACAAGTCACATAGTGACTGCAAAGTTGCTAGTGATTATTATTGTTATTATTATTATTAACACTTTTTTACTTTTAATAATAATTATAGTAATAATAATACAACAAAGAATAATAAACAAAAATAGTGACACATGATATAGATAACATTGAAAAGTATGTAATTGTAATTACAATGAACTATTATTCTACAGTCTACGTGCTCAATAGAGTAGACGCCATGGAGTCTCTCATAAAATCTACAAGAATAATAATAACTATACAATATAAAAGAACTTTCATTAAAGTACTTTGACTTTTCACGACACACTTGTCGCGTTTTATCTTTTTTATTTATTATTTAATTAATAGCTTGATGCTTGACTAATTATTCTATATGCTTGTATTTAAATATATTAAAATAATAATATTTTTTTAATATTTTCTTCTATTAATACGTAGAAAAAAATTTATAGATGATAATTGATGACATCACGTGTTGAAACTACATAGTAATTAATAAATAATAAATTGTAATCCAATGATACTATGATCGAGTAGTAAAAAAAAAGACTTCGACTTTGATGATGACAAGATCAACCAGCCCGAGGTTAGATTTTAATCTACTACGCCCATTTTATTATATATATTAATACTATCATTGCACTTGTCTTTTATTAATTCAGAGTTATTAATATAATACAACATAAATAAATAAATACTCATATTCGTAATTTATCATTTAATTATTAATGAACAATGATGAGTAATTATTTAAGTCATTTTAAAAGTCTAGAAGTATCAAATGTTCTCTCCACGTGACAGCGATTTTAAAATCAATGACCGTTTGCTGTAAAGCATTGGAATGATAATTCATACCCAATTATCAATCATGATCATTACTTATTACTTGTTACTCATTTCATTACCATTACACATGTTGTTTTTTTGTAATTACATAGTTTTACATAAAATAGTTTGAAAAATTTTATACGCGTACTCGTGTTATTAGTTATTTATTCATTTAAAATTAGGAATAGGGAATTTTCTGTAAGTATTATTATTATTATTATTATTATTATTATTATTATTATATTGTTGATAGATTTATGAATAAGATTTCGTTATAGCTCTCGTACAAGAACAAGAATCTGGTTTTAGGAAAATCCATCATAATGCGAACGAACCACGTATGCTTTACTTATTTTACGTTATATATTCTTCGCTATATATATATATATATATATATATATATAATAATAATAATAATATTATTGTTATTATTGTTAATAGCAACCTTGCAGTCACTATGTGACTGCCGTGATTTGTGAACTGTAAATAAATAAAATTTTGCTTTATTAAATAATAACTTTTGTTAAATTGCACTGTACTTTTTTAACTATGGACGTTTTTAAAGATATAAGCTCATCTCGATTTTACACTCATCAAGAGCTTTGATTAGAGTACCCACATGCATTTTTGATATATTTTTCATACATACATATATAGTATATATATATAAAATATATAAATATATGAAAAATTGATGTGGGTACTTAAATGAAAGGTCTCGATGAGAATAACATCGGGATGAGCTTATATCTTTAAAAATGTTAATATTTCACAAGATACAAAGTCATTTCTTAATTATTGACGTTTATAAAGATATAAGCTCATCCCGATGTTACACTAATCAAGAGCTTTTATTTGAGTACCTACATGCATTTTAATATATTTTTCATATTTACATATATGTAATAAATATAAATATATGAAAAAATGATTTGGGTACTCAAATGAAAGGTCTCGATGAGTGTAACATAAGAATGAGCTTATATCTTTAAAAATGTCAATAGTTGACAAAATACAAAGTCATTTCTTAATTATTAATATTTTTAAAGATGTTAGCTCATCCCGATGTTATACTCATCAAGAGCTTCCATTTGAGTACCCACATGCATTTTGATATATTTTTCATATATACATACATATGTAATAGATATAAATATATGAAAAAATGATGTGGGTACTCAAATGAAAGGTCTCGATGAGTGTAACATCACGATGAGCTTATATCTTTAAAATTGTCAATAGTTCACAAGATACACGGTCACTTATCAATAATGTATCTAGAAATAGAGCATTTTTGAATGCAGCCTAAATACTTATCATCATAAATTACTATTGGTAAGAATGATATGAAACGTTGAAAAGGCACAACTCCAAGACTTTTCCAACGAAACTAAATTTAACCATGAAAACCCATTTTATCATATAAATACACTGGCTACAAAATTTTGCTTATTCTCTTACTAATATAGATTATTTTATAAAAAATTTTTCTAATTTTTTTTATCGTTGGATAGTTAATAATTTGTTCTTAAAATAAAAATTTTTCTAATCATTTCCAAAAATTAATAATAAAAAAATGAGAGATCAGACTTTATATTCAATCCTATCACGAGTAAAAGAGCTTTCCTACGCTACTTAACTCGGTATAGTATTTTCTGAGTAAATCCCCATTTTATTCTTACCTTTTTCCAAGGATATATATAAGTCAAAAAAATTCACTCACCCACATAGCCTGAAAAAAAAAGAAAAAGAAGAAATAATAAGTAATAAGTCAATATTTCTTCTCACGCTCTCAACTTTTTTTCCGGCCATTAAACATAAATAAAAAAAGGTCAAACTCAAACTATTAATTAAAAAGTAATAAAACAAAAGAAGAATATAAAAAAACAATATAAAATATTTTTAATGCAATCATGATTGAAATCTTAATTATTTTTTAATAAATCAATAGTTTTTTTTTTTTTTTTTTTTTTTTTTAAAATTCAATAAATCAAAGCATTATTTTATGTTAAATTAAAATTTAACGTTTGATTAAATTAGACATTAAAAGCGGATTTTAAACACACCCCTTTTTGTATTATATCATAAAATCATAATTAGATAACAATAATTAGAATATTAAGAATATTCATACATGTTTCCGGCTGAATTGACGTAGATTTTTACAATTAGAATTATAATAGCAATACATATGATCCATGTGTGTATTTATTAGTTATATTATCTAGTTGATTAGTAATTATAATTATTAACAATTCAAATGGGGTGATTGCAACAATATCACGCGTACAACAGATGTGTCTGGTATGATGCATTAATGATTATATATCACGAGGGTAATTGAAAAAAAAATTATAATTAACAAATCGAGAATCTAGAATACCGTGACGTTTGTTTTTATATATTTATGTGGGTGTGTTTTTATTTTTAAAATTAATATTCATGATTACATAAATTAATAACGGCAATTATTGATTTATTTTATTTATTTATTACTTACTTTATTTTATTCCGTAATAATACGCCCAAGAATATTAGATTGAATTATATAAATTCTACTTTTTTTTTTTAATTTCATTTTAGTACAAGACTTTAGTCATAAATATAATAATAAGATTTCCTCAAGACTATCTCGGGACTTAATTTAATTTATTTTTTGTTCTTCAGGTAGGAATAAAAAATCAATTATACATTTTTATTTAATAAATATATTTTAAAAAGTTACTTTTTATATAGAACATATTTTTTTTTATTATAGTACTGAAATTTTAAGACTTCTGATAATTTTTAGAATTTTTTTTTAACAAATTAATTAATTATAGCAAAAAAATTTATTTATAAATATGATACTGAAGTTAGCCGACGTTTTTAATTTTTTAAAATTTTTTCATTTATTAAATAATAACTAAAAAATATTTTTTAGAAATTGCAATTCTAATTTTTACAAATGAAAATTTTTTTAAATTATTTTGTAATAATTTTGTCAATAAAAAAAAATTCTAGAAATTTTTAGATGGCTAACTTAATTTTCATAAAAAAATTCTATTTTTAGTAGCTCTAAATAATTATGATTGCAAATTTTAAAAAATAATTTTTTTGACCTAGTTTATTTTTTATTGATACTAAAATTAGCAGACATTTGACAATTTTTGATTTTTTGAATCAATAAAAATTATTTAAAAAATTTTAACAATTTTCTTTATGTCAAATTTTCTCTTTTAAAAATTTTTTTTCAAAAAAAAAAATTCTAAAAATTTTTCAAAACAAAAAACAAAATGATTTTAAAGTTAACTGACAGCTGTTAAATTTTTTCAAAAAATGCTTCTAAAAATTCCCATTAATATTTTTTTTTTATTTTCACTTGTTAGATTTTTATATTTACCAAAAAAAGCCTTAAATTTTTATAATGTTAAAGTTAGCAGACATTTTTAATTTTTTTATTTTTTTTTTAATAATTAAATTAGAAATAAAAAATATTTCCCTTCAATCCTTGATGCGAAGGGACCCAGCACACTGATAGAAAGATTTGTTTATAGTAAAAAATATTTTTTAATATTTAACAAATTATTTATTAAAGACTACTTTTTAGTCCTTAACAAATATTTTTTAGTATTTAAAAAGATTTATTAATATTTAATAAATGAATATCAGATTTATTAAATACAAAAAAATCATTTTAAATACTAAAAAATATTTTTTTAATACTAAAAAGTGGTCTCTAATAAATGATTTGTTAACTATTAACAAATATTCTTTAATACAAATAAATCCTTCTGTCAGTGCAGAGGAGGACTTTTTTACACGGAAAGAAAATTGAAGAAGTTTTTACTATTTTACTATTGTAATTTTTACTAAATAAAATAGTAACGGTGGACTATACTTCTCATTTAGTAATTTTTACGATCTACTATTGTAAATTTTATCCAACAAATAAGACTAGCAAGAGTCTTAAAAAGTCGGATACTATAGAGCAAATTATACAATATGTGTTTGAGAACTTTACAATTCAACTATTGTAAAAATTCACAGTTGGTTTTTTTAAAAGAAATATTAGGGAGGGAGAGAGATAGAAGGTTGGACTAATTGGTACCTGTACAGTAATCGAAAAAAGAAACCGACATTCTTGTGTTATCTGGGAATCGAACCCAGAACCCTGTGTTGGCAGCCAGAGACTCTCCCTCTACGCTATCCGAGCTAAACTAAGACTCATACGATTTAACATTTACATAAACTCGGAGTCTAGCGCTGTCACGGCCATCACTCACACTAATTGAGAAACATTCCAATTCAACTATTGTAAAATTTGCTATAGTTCTATTGGAAAGATACAGAGGCAGCACTGGAAATTTTCATCTCTCACTTTTTACAATAGTAATATCGTAATTTTTCATGAATAAATAGTATTTTTTCTTCTAAAATATTTGACAATTAATAGTAATAAAAGTATAGTCCAGCTTTACAATAGTTGTATCGTAAATTTTCCCAGAAATTTTTTCCCGTGTACCCATGATTTGGGCTTCCAGAATCAAACTTTGGATCTCTAAAATGATTTGGTTGGGTTTGTTCCTGTTTTGTATTGCTTTTAGACAGGATTTTGAGTCAGTAAATATGATGAATTTCTCGTTTTCTAGGTTTTTTATTTCTTTTAAAGCATGATAGATAGCAAAGGCTTCACATACGAATACCGAAAATTCATCCGGGAGTCTAATCTTAGTGGTTTGGTTGTCCATTATTATAGCACATCTCGCGTGACTGTTGTAGAGAGAACCATCTGTGTAAATGTGTCTGTAGTCCTTGTACTGATCTATTTTTTCTGCAAAAAGTGCACGGTAAGTATTTTCGTTGGTTTTGGATTTTTCGTGTTCACACATTTCGAGGTCGACTAGTGGGCTGAAGTCCACTCAGGGTTCTGTCGTGCACAGTAAAAAAATTTTCGTAAAATTTAACATAAAATTTTGTGTAGATGATTTTTTTACACAAAATTTATGTTAATTCTACACATACTGTTTGTATTGATGAAATCAACATAATTCTGTGTTAAAAGTAACACAAAAATATGTTAAAACTTTCATTGGCTGATTCTCGGATTTCTACACACTTAAATGTTATCCATAACACAAATAAAGTGTTGATTGTAACTTTTTCTTTGTGTTACTCAGATCAGCTGTCAAATATGTGAGTTTTACTAATTATTTAAATATATACACAGAAAGAAAGATTACTTGACTGGAAAACAAAATTCTTGGCTCAAGTAAATTTTCGGTCGCCCGAAGGAAGACCAAAGTTGTCTTGGCCGAAGTAAAAATTTTTCTTGAAATTCTATTCTTGGTGGAAGTAATTTTTTCTTAATTCAAATTATCATTAATACTTGATACAAGAAATTTTTATATTTGATCAAGATTTTTAGATACTTTAGGGAAGCAGCGCCACCTACTTCAGCTGAGAAAAAAATTTTCTCATCTTGAGAAAATTTTTCTCTTGAATATTTGATACCCATTTTAGATTATTTTAGCGCGCAATTATACATATTGAATGAAAAAAAATGATTCAATATTATTTGATCTTCCCATTTGACATGTTAGTCAATAGAAATATTAATGAAAATTTACTATCAAGATATTTAATTTTTTGGAGCAAGAGAAAAATTTTCTCAAGACAAGAAAATTTACTTCTGTCAAGAACTTAATTTTTTGGAGCAAGATAGAAATTTTCTCAAAACAAGAAAATTTTCTTGACTTAAATAAATTGTCTTGGATCAAGAAACATATTTCTTGAAGCAAGAGAATTGATTTGTTGGAGTAAGTGAAATTTCTTGTGTCAAAAAAAAAATTTTTTTTTCGCCCAAGTAAATAATTATGAAGAAAAATATTTTCTTGGCTCAAGTGAACCTTTCTTTCTGTGTATATATATTTTGTGATTAAAAAAAAATACATGAGCAATTGAAAATAATAAATTAAAGGAAAAATGCACATGTAGAAAATTAAAAAAACTGTAAGTTTATTTTCTAATAATTGGTGTAGAATTAACATAAATTTTATGTAAAAAAAACATCTACACAAAATTTTATGTTAAATTTTACGAAAATTTTTTTACTGTGTGTATTCAGGTTTAATCCACACCTTTGGTATTTCTATTTGTAATTCTAAGAAAATTTTTTGGATTCTTTCTCTCATTGATTGTAGTCAATTATCTGTGACCTGACATTCTCGATTAAACAGTAGGTAGACCGGGTTTTTCTGTTGTGAGAGGATTTTTATGTAGTATTGGAGAGTCAGTTGGTTTCTCCTCATTTGTAGGCTTGGTTCTCCGGCTTCTGCTTGTATACTGGTGATGGGGCTAGTTCTAAAGCATCCTAGACTGAGTCTGAGCTCATCGACAAGATTTAACCACTGAGAAAAAAAAAAAAAAAAAAAAAAAAAAATTTAGATAAATAGACCTATCAAATTAATAACAGTTAACTGAACAATGTACATTCTAAATTGTTAACAAATCGAAACTCGTATTAAACTGTAAATGTAAATAAACTATTAAATTTAATTGTACAGCAGTCGCTGAAGACCTTGATAGTCATATAGCGACTTATAAATAAATAAATAAATAAAAAAAAAAAAAAAAAAAATATTTTTTCAAAATTGCAGTTTTTTAAATTTTCTCCACGTCAAATTTTTTTTTTACTAATTTAAAAAAAAAAATTATAAAAATTTTGAGATTTCAGCTAACTCAATTTTTATCGAATTTTTTGACATTTATAAAAATAAAAATGTCAAAATAATAATTTTTTTCATCTCTTTTATTTTTTCTTGACCCGAACAGCTGATCATTCTTAAAGATATATTTATAACATAATAAATTCAACTCCAATATATGTCATTACCATAATACTAATAACAATCACCAACGTTGTTGAGAAATGACATTAAAGTCAGCTGTCACTTGATAATATTTTTATTTTTTTTAATAAATAAATTTACTCCGAAAATATTATTTTTAAAAAATTGCATTTATAATTTTTTAAAATTTCTACATGTCAATTTTTTGATAATACTAAAGTTAGCCGACATTTTTAATTTTTTTATTTTTTTTCATTAATTAATTTATAACTAAAAAATATTTTTAAAAAATTGCACTTATAGTTTTTCAAGTTTTTTACAAATGAAATTTTTTTTTGAAATTTTTTTGTACTAATTTTTTAAATAAAAAAATTAGGAAAACGGTTGACCCTGAAGGCCATCCCTGCAACTTCCCGCTAATTCCATACTTAAGCGCTTAAAATTGCACCAATGACGTTTTTGAGCTCTTCGAGCTCAAAAATAAAATTTATGGGTTATTTTAAGCTCTCCGAGCTCAAAGAGATTGCTTTCCTATGCTTTAAAGCTCTTCGAGCTCAAAAGTCTGATAGAAATTTGATAAGACACTATTTTTTGAATTTTTAAACCGCAATAACTTTTGAATGAATAAACCGATTTTTACGCGGTTAGAAGCATTCGACGCAGTTTTTCAAGCCTCACAAAGAATCTCAAATTTTGAATTGATCGCGCTAGGAATTTTGGAGTTATTCCGAAAAAACACTTTTTTCGGTTTTCTTTCGTTCACGATATCTCTCGAATGAATCAACCGATTTTGACCGAACTGGTGGCGATCGACGTGGTTTTTTGAGGTTAAGAGCTGATTAGTTTTTGGAATTGAACCTTTAAGCCGTTTAAAAGTTATTCCAAGAAAACCACATTTGAAAAAAAATTTTTTTCAGTTTTTTTAAGATTTCTCAAAATTTATTGATCTGAATCGGTCCAAATAGTTTTCAAAATCTAAGTTTGGTCAAGCTCTTTCGAATGGCACCAACCGCGATGAAATCGGTCAAGCCGTTCAAAAGTTATAAGCGGTTCACATACTTTCACACACACACACATACATACAGACACCGTGACAACCTCACGGGGATAGTCAGGGAAGCTTCCTGTGACCTTCAAACGTCGAGATCTGATAAAAACTCGATTTTTGCAAAACGGGGTGAAAACAATAACTTCCCGATTTTTGAAAATCTTCGATTTTCTTAGCGGGAAGTTAAAAAATTCCAAAAGTTTTTAAATGCCGGCTAACTTAATTTTAATTTTTTTTGGTATATTTTATTATGACATTTAAGTTATTAGTCACTTAACAATTTTTAAATTTTATTAAAAAAATTTCTTCCAAAAAATAAGTTTTAAAAAATTGCATTTTTTAATTTTTAAAATTCCTTCATATCAATTTTTTCTTCTAATTTATTTGTTATAAAATTTTTAAAATTATTAAATATATGCTAAATTAATTTTCATTAATTTATTTGTTAAAAAAATTCTAAAACTTATTAGGGGGCGTCCATTAATTACGTGAGGTGTTCTAGGGGGGGAGTGGATCATGCTAAATCTTACCAAATCTCACTTAGGGGAAAGGGGGGGATCTTAACAAATATCACGTAATTTTTTCTCTAGCAGAAAACAGTGTAAAATTGCGTAAAAAAGTATTTCTATAATAAAATATGGCCAAATTTGACACAATAGTGTTTGTCGTATTCGTCTGAACCCTGCAGAGCAGCAAAGTAGCGCTCGATTGTTTAATTTGATTATTGATCGATAGGATTCACTAATTTTTTAGGTATAGATTTCTTTAGAAATCTATCGGTGGTAGCCGGTCTCATGTCGTAATTTTAATACAATTTTGTCATAAAATGTTTAATTATCTTCAATTTAAACTATTGTTCGTCGACTTTTAATACTTTTTTACACGCTTTATATTAGCTTCACTTGTATGTCAGTTTGTATGTCAGTTTGTCAGTATGTCAGTAACTCTCCGTGGGTAATCTACGCGCCTGCGGCCTTCCTTGGTTCTGGTAGCCGTTTCTCAGGCTCGCTCTCCGAAATCGAACTCTGATTCCCCGTATTTATAATATTTATAAATAATTATTTTTTTATTAGCTTCACTTGTATGTCAGTATGTAACTCTCCGTGGGTAATTTGCGCGCCTGAATATTTTTGATAATCAACAAATAATAGTTTAAAAAAACTAAAAAAGCACGCTTTTATAAATAAACCAAACTAAAAAGTAAAAAATAAATAATAGTTTAAAAAAACTAAAAACACGCTTTTTATAGAAAACCAAACTAAAAAATAGAAAATAAATTTAAATTAAGAATAGTGTTCAAAATTTCAATAAATATAAATTAATAATAGTATAAATAAAAAAAATGTATTTTATTTGAAAAAAAGCGTGGGGTGCTTTTTAAGATATTATCAAAATGATAATTACTCTACTCATATCTGTCAATAAAATATTTATAACCATTGACACCATGCACCTCACGCTTTTTTTAAAATAAAATACATTTTTTTTATTTACACTATTATTAATTTATATTTGTTGAAATTTTTAACACTATTCTAAATTTAAATTTATTTTCTATTTTTTAGTTTAGTTTTCTATAAAAAGCGTGTTTTTAGTTTTTTTAAACTATTATTTTTCAATTTATTTCGTAGTTGAGAAAATTAAAAAAAAATCAATAATAAATTAAATTTTAGCTTTTATCATCAAATGACTTTTATATGTAAAAAATCCTATTTTTTAGGTAGATGTCTTTAAATATCTATTTGCTGTAGTCAATCTCATGTCGTTATTTGCAAAAATATAATAAAAAATAAATTTTAGGACATTACGGCCTTTTAATAACGTGTTTTTTTCAATATTCAAACAAGAAATCTACCTATCCATGTCGGGTGTAGCCGAATGGCACTTTTTTTCTCAATAATCCAACCCGTTTACAGCCAAAACATAAATTTTGAATAATCTCGCGTGAGATTAGGGGAGGGGGGAGGGAGTTGAGGAAAATCTTACGAAATCTCATCAAAGGGGTCGGGGGAGGGGGGGGGGGTAAAAAAATTCTCAAAAATGCCTCACGTAATTTATGGACGCCCCCTTAAACATCTGCTAAATTGATTCTCACTGTTGAGAAAACTATAAAACTCGCGTGATTTTGACGTGGCGCCACCTGGCGAGTAAAATAAAAACTAATTAAATTTACCAATGGCGGTAAGTAAGATTTTACAGCTCTAAAAATGTTTTCATGCCACAGTGAGCCGAATTGGGTTTGCTCGGACCTGAATTAACCTGATTTAACAGTTTGGAGTGACACATAAATAATAATTAATATTTTTTGTTGATAGTATCAGCATAAATTTAATATTTCTTCATTTAAATTATTTTCTCATGTCTTAATATATATGCTGGAAATATATATGAGTAATAAGTTAATTAGTAGGGCTGATTGATTACACCGGGAGAGTAATTTATTGAATACTAAAAATTGATAACAATTATTGGTAGACATTATCAATAGTAAAATTAAAAAATCAAAATGGTTAATTCTCGAAAGCGTGAAGAAAAAATGTGGTCGGATGTTGTTTCTCGTTTATTATTAAACACCGTTTCACATCCTATTGAATATGCCAAAGTACTGATACAAATAGGACATGAACCAATATTACCTCGGGAAACTAGAACGTTGATTCTCCGAAAGCCAGCTTTATCACTGCCAAATATTTTTCAGTATGGTAAGTATTTTTTTTTTTAATAAATTAATTAAATGAAAATTAAATTAGCCGACAATTGAAAATTTATTTTATTGAAAATTAATTTTTAAAAAATTAAAACAAATATTTTCACATGTAGAAAATTTTAAAAATTATCCGTAGAATTTTTTAATAATAATTTTTTAGTTCTAATTTTTTTAATTAATAAAATAATCAAAAATTTTTTAAAAATTAAAACTAATATTTTAACATGTAGAAAATTTTAAAAATTATCCGTAGAATTTTTTAATAATAATTTTTTAGTTCTAATTTTTTTAATTAATAAAATAATCAAAAATTTTTTAAAAATTAAAACTAATATTTTCACATGTAGAAAATTTTAAAAATTATCCGTAGAATTTTTTAATAAGAATTTTTTAATAATAATTTTTTAGTTCTAATTTTTTTAATTAATAAAATAATCAAAAATTTTTTAAAAATTAAAACAAATATATTCACATGTAGAAAATTTTAAAAATTATCCGTAGAATTTTTTAATAATAATTTTTTAGTTCTAATTTTTTTAATTAATAAAATAATCAAAAACTTTTAAAAAATTAAAACTAATATTTTCACATGTAGAAAATTTTAAAAATTATCCGTAGAATTTTTTAATAATAATTTTTTAGTTCTAATTTTTTAAATTAATAAAATAATCAAAAATTTAAAAAAAATTAAAACAAATATTTTCACATGTAGAAAATTTTAAAAATTATCCGTGGAATTTTTTAATAATAATTTTTTAGTTCTAATTTTTTTAATTAATAAAATAATCAAAAATTTTTTAGTGTCGGCTAACTTAATTTTCATATTAATCAATTAGTTATTACACTAAAGTTAGCAGACGTCTGAAAATTTTTAATTTTTTTTATTAATTAAATTACAACTAAAAAGATATTTATAAAAAATTGCACTTATAGTTTTTCAAGTTTTTTACATGTGAAAATTTTTTTTTTAATTGTTTAATTAAAATTTTTTTAATAAAAAATTTCTAAAAATTTTGAAATGTCAGCTAACTTCATTTTCATAATTAGTTTGTTAATTTATTTATATTTTTTTTTAGTGAGATACATAAAAGCATGTGATGGCTTCACTGGTTGCTATCGCGGGCTGGTTCCAAAAATATGTGCCTACACTATCAATGGTGTTGTTATGGACAAAATCAGTGATTCTTATTTATTTACTGAAGTATTTCCACAAATTCAGGATGATGATGAACATATTGAAGAATTACCTGATGAAAAAAGGTTTTTTTTGTTGTTAAATTTTATGAATTGTTTAAGTGGTATTTTGAAATTACAAGGATTTTATTACAGAAAAGCAGCGTATATTCGTGAATTTTTAAAAGATGCCATTTGTAAAGTTGCTGGAATTGTTGCTTGTCATCCCTTGGATGTCATTGCTATCAGGATGATGGCACAATTTGTTGGTGGCGAAGATAAATACAAGTACGTTGACAAGATTAATTATAAGTAGCTTAAAATATTTTTTTTAAAAGTATATTAATAATAACTAGCAACCTTGCAGACACTATGGGACTGCCGTGACTTATGAACTATGAAAAATTAAAATTTTGCTTAATTAAATAATGACTTTTGTTAAATTGCACTGTACTTTACTTAAATATTGACGTTTTAAAAGATATAAGCTCATCTCGATGTTACACTTATCACCAGCTTTCATTTGAGTACCCACATGCATTTTCATATATTTATATATATAAATATATATAATATATATGAAATATATGAAAAATTGATGTGGGTACTCAAATGAAAGCTCTCGATGAGTGTAACATCGGGATGAGCTTATATCTTTAAAAATGTCAATAGTTCACAAGATAAAAGGTCATTTCTTAATTATTGACATTTTAAAAGATATAAGCTCATTGCGATGTTGCACTCATCGAGACCTTTCATTTAAGTACCCACATGGCATTTTTTATATATTTTACATATATGGTATATGTGATATATATAAAATATATGAAAAATTGATGTGGGTACTCAAATGAAAGGTCTCGATGAGTGTAATATCAGGGTGAGCTTATATCTTTAAAAATGTCAATAGTTCACAAGATAATAGGTCATTTCTTAATTATTGACATTTTAAAAGATATAAGCTCATTGCGATGTTGCACTCATCGAGACCTTTCATTTAAGTACCCACATGGCATTTTTTATATATTTTACATATATGGTATATGTGATAAATATAAAATATATGAAAAATTGATGTGAGTACTCAAATGAAAGGTCTCGACGAGTGTAACATCGGGATGAGCTTATATCATTAAAAATGTCAATATTTCACAAGATACAAGGTCATTTCTTTATTATGTGAGAATGATATGAAATCTTGAAAAGTCACAAATTCAAATCGAGACCTTTGCAATGACACTAAATTTCACTAAAAAAAACCGATTTTATCATATGATTATCCTGGATACAAAATTTTCCTTATTCTCTTAATTATATAGATAATTATATTATTATTATTTAATTATTTATGTTATTTTTGTACATATAATTGTTCATTATTATTATTATTATTATTATTATTATTATTATTATTATTATTATTATTATATTTTGAAAAATTATTATTAATAAACAAAAAACTAGTTTATTTATTTAAATTTTAAGTATTCAACTTTAAATTCAAAATTCTGGATCAAATATTAAAAATATGAAAAAATTATATCAAACCTTTTTTTTTAAAGAATTTTATTTCCTAAAAAAAAAACATTCTTATTAATTTTCCCATATCTTTCTTTCTTTCTCAAAATTTGAATTTAAAGTTAAAAACTAAATTTACAGAACTTACCAATAATTTTCAAAAGTTTAAAATACTCCTTATAGCTGAAATATTGAAGATACAAAAAAAAAAAAAAGATAAGAAACCTTTTTTTATAAAAAATTAAATTAAAAAAAAAAAAAAGCCCTTATCAATTTTACTGTATCTTCAATCCTTGAGCAAGAATTTCAAAAATTAAGACTTAAATTCCTTCTTGCATAACCATCTTAACTTTAAAATTAATCATTATAATATTAATCATAAAAATAAAACAATCAAAATATAACACTGTAATTAAATAATAAAATAATATTCATGAAAATATTTCAGGAGCGTATTCTCATCAATAATTGAAGTGTACAGAGAAAATGGCCTGATGGGTTACTACTCAGGCCTAGTACCCCGACTGATCGCAAACGTATCAACAATCGCCCTGGTCAGTTACTCGACGTACCTAATAAACAAATACCTGGTCCACGATCGGGAATCAATGTCATACGTCTCCGCACTGATGACCCTCCTCTCCACGACAGTTACCTACCCATTTTTAGTGGTGTACAACTGCATGGCTATCACTAATTCCGGACTAGCTGCAGGTGAGCCACCACACATGCCTATCTACTCATCCTGGGTGGATTGCTGGAAGCATTTATCAATGACCAACCAATTGAAACGCGGAAGCAGTTTGTTGTGGCGTTATTACACCGGTCCAACTGCTGTCATCAATGGAAAATTAGTAATGCTCAACAAAACGCACTACTACACATTGGATTAAAAAAAAAAATCACTCAATTAACAAAAAAATTAATCCTTAATCTTGTTAATTAATTAATGAAATAATTATCACTCATTACTTCTTCAACATTAGAAAAATTTTTTTCTTTTAAAATTTAGTTAAAAAAAAATCTTCAAAAGAATTAAATTGCTGAAAGCAAAAAAAATGTTTGTCAAACAAATTTTTTTGGTTTCTATAGTTAGTGATTTATTTTATAATAAAAATTAATCTTAAAAAATTTACTGATTATTTAATAATAATAATATTAATTATTGTTCTACTTGAGGACGTAGTTAGAGGGGTAAGACATAATTCGGGGAAATTCCTTCTTAACTTCCTCATGAATAAGGTCAAGATGTGTAGGGACTGGTCTGAGCTGTCGGATTTGGTTAGAAACGTTCTTCATTATATCTTCAGGCACATTTTCGTCGGGGAAAATGTGCAGGCGTTCCATGGTGTGACGACGTTGAAGGTTGCCTCTCAAGGCGTGGTACACGGCTTTTTTGACGATCATCGTTTTATTCTTCCTGTGTAATTCCCACGCCAGGGTCCAGGTATCTCCACTGTGGTAAGTTGTATGGTGGAAGTAGACTCGTTTTTTCCATTCGTCACCTCTCAGGGCGATGTCCTTGCTGTTTATTACTACGACGTGATCTCCAACCAGTGCTGGAATTAATTTTTTATTTTTATTTTTATTAGTACCTAGGGTAAAGTGTGGGTATTACTGCAGGTGTAGGTATTACTACAGATTTTCTTGTTTTAATTATCAAAAAATGGATTATGATTTTTTTGATTAAAAAAAAATTATTTCTGTTAATTTAAACCTTTCGGAAAATAACTGCATAGTGGTTTTATATGTATGACAATTATTCAATTTTTTATTAATTAATAACAAATTAAGTAGTTACAGAAGTGAATAATTTTATCTTTTTTAAGAGTTTCAGTGTAATAAATAATAGTTTAAAAAAACTAAAAACACGCTTTTTATAGAAAACCAAACTAAAAAATAGAAAATAAATTTAAATTAAGAATAGTGTTAAAAATTTCAATAAATATAAATTAATAATAGTGTAAATAAAAAAAATGTATTTTATTTTAAAAAAAGCGTGAGGTGCTTTTTAAGATATTATCAAAATGATAATCACTCTACTCATATCTGTCAATAAAATATTTGTAACTATTGACACCATGCACCTCACGCTTTTTTTAAAATAAAATACATTTTTTTTATTTACACTATTATTAATTTATATTTATTGAAATTTTTAACACTATTCTTAATTTAAATTTATTTTCTATTTTTTAGTTTGGTTTTCTATAAAAGCGTGTTTTTAGTTTTTAAACTATTATTTATTTTTACTTTTAGTTTGGTTTATTTATAAAAGCGTGATTTTTAGTTTTTAAACTATTATTTGTTGATTATCAAAAATATTCAGGCGCGCAAATTACCCACGGAGAGTTACATACTGACATACTGACATACAAGTGAAGCTAATAAAAAATAATTATTTATAAATATTATAAATACGGGGAATCAGAGTTCGATTTCGGAGAGCGAGCCTGAGAAACGGCTACCAGAACCAAGGAAGGCCGCAGGCGCGCAGATTACCCACGGAGAGTTACTGACAAACTGACATACAAGTGAAGCTAATATAAAGCGTGTAAAAAGTCTTTTTCTTTATATAAATGACCTAATTAATATATTTTTTACATTTAGAAGTTAGATAACCCTTTTTTAGAATCAAATAATTAATAAAAATTACATTTTCATCAGTAAAATTTATTTAATTAAGCATGCAGTAATTGGTACCGAAAAACCGCATGTGCGTGTATTACTGCAATTTTCTCAGTCGACTGCAGTAATAGAAGCGCCTCTGTTTGTATATGTCTGTACCTATTACTGCGGATGTAAACACGGCTATTCTAATCTCTAAATAAGTGCGTGAATCAAGTTGTCTCGAAGTGAAAAATAAACTATGGATAAAATTAATAAAAAATCAAAAGTTAATAAACAAAAAAATAAGAAGTCGAGGCATGACCAGGAACGAAATAATCAGTAGATTGTAAGATTACATCAATTAAAATTTACGAATTCTGGTCAATTAATAATACGTTAAGGGTGTGTGTTATGGGTACCCATAATACACGTCCACCGTACCAAATTATTAGGTGACGGAATGGTAGTTACGGACAATGTCTCGGATAGCTTAACTGGTAGAGCCTTTGGCGCGTAACCAAACGATCCGGGTTCGAGTCCCGGTCTGGGCTGTCTGAATTATTTTTTCGGTTACCGAAAAATTCCTACTGAGTAAGGTCCCTCCTCCCCCCTTTATCCTTTATTTCCCCAGTTCTCAAATTTGTCTTTAATGACAAATTTAGCTATAAATTATGACTTATTATTTAGATTATGAAGAATTCTTGTTATTACATTAAACTAATAAATTTTTTCTTTTATAAGTTTTTCTTCATTTTTAAGTAAATCCTAAAATATAGCCGTTCTGCAGTAATAGGTACGCAGTAACTGGATCAGTTGCAGTAATTGACACGCAGTAATAGGAGAAAGCTACTTTAAGACCTGCAGTAATACATGCATTTAGACTTCTTTTTAAATACTTATTATTTAACGAAAATATTTGTTTCTCTCATTGTTGATTTTATTTTGGGTTAATAATGAATTAAACTTTTGTTTAAAAAAAAAAAGTTATTATTATCTTGAGAAAATTTTATAAAAATGCTTTCGAAGTGAGACTTACGAAAAAAACTGCAGTAATACCCACACTTACCCTAATAATAACTTAATTTTTAGATTTTTTTTTCTTTTTATTAAATTAAAAAAAATTTTTTCACATCTTGAAATTTTAAAACTATTTTTTACAAATAGTTTTTTTTTATTATTTATTTTTTAAGACACTTGAAAATTTTTTAGTTTTTATTAAAAAAATAAAGTAGGTAAAAAAAATTATATTTAAAAAATTGCATTGATTATTTTTTAAACCTACAGATGAGGTTTTTTTTAATTAATACATTTTTTTTTACTGTTAATTTGTCAAAAATATTTTATAAATTGTAAAATGTAGCTCAAATTTAGTATCACTATTTTTATGATTCTGAGATCAGCTGACTTTCATAACAAATAAATTTATCATCATAAAAAAAATATTTTTAAAAATTTGCACTTTTGATTTCTTTACTGAATTATTTTTCACAGTAATTTAACTTTTAATTTAAAAAAAAATGTCAGGTGTCTATTAATTTTAGATTAACATTAAATAAGCCGTCATCTGAAAATTTTTATAATTTATTTTATTAAAAAAATTATTACAAAAAAAAATTTCACAAGTTGAAAATTCGAAAAATTATCTGTGCAATTTTTTAAAGTATTTTTTTACTTGTAATTAAATTAATGAAAAAAAAAAAAAAAAAAAAAAACAAAAATTGTTGAACGTCTGCTAATTTTACTATCATTTTTTAAACAATAAAAAAAATCCAAGTGTTTTTTTATTTAAATATTATTTAATAAACTTACTCAATGGTGCGTATATCGGTTTAACTTTTCCTTGAAGAAACGGCACCAAGTAAACAGCACTTTTGTAAGGATCTTGCCATTTAGCATCATAGATATGCCAGATTCTTGACATTGAACCCCATTGCTAGATTGATAATATTTTAATTAATTTTTCATATAACCTGCATTGAAAATGTGAGTTTTCTCACCTCCGGGCGGAAATCGTCAATTTTCCTCCCGCTGCGCTAAACGAAAATGCCGCTTTCCGCCTCCGTCGAGGAGAAAATAGTATATTACACATCTAGGGCAGTAAAATAAGAAATGTCTCAGATCACATGTAATTGTTGTCCGAGGCGAAGCCGAGGTCAATAAACATGTGATCTGAGGCTTTCTTATTTACTGCCCGTGGTGTGTATACTATTTTTCTCCTCGACGGAGGCGGAAAGCGGCATTTTCGTTTAGCGCAGCGGGAGGAAAATTGACGCTTTCCGCCCGGAGATGAGAAATAGTATATTACACACCTAGGGAAGTAAAGTAAGAAATGTCTCAGATCACATGTAATTGTTGGCCGAGGCGAAGCCGAGGTCAACAAACATGTGATCTGAGGCTTTCTTATTTACTTCCCGAAGAGTGTATACTATTTTTTTGTCCGACGAAGGCGGAAAGCGGCAACTTAGTTTAGCGCAGCGGGACGAAAGTTGCCACTTTCCGCCCGGAGGGCAAAAAAATAGTATACACACCACGGGCAGTAAATAAGAAAGCCTCAGATCACATGTTTATTGACCTCGGCTTCGCCTCGGACAACAATTACATGTGATCTGAGACATTTCTTATTTTACTGCCCTAGATGTGTAATATACTATTCAATGCCTGTTGAGCCAACCGAAACTAGACAATTTCAGACCAATGCGACTGTGCCGGACAGGTATCAATTATTTCTTCCCGGCGGACAGAAAATGACGATTTTCTGTCCGCGAGGTGAAGTTGCAGCTTTATTTTCAATCCTATCAATTGTTTGTTTATTTTATACCTTTATAATTGTCATTCTAACCGTTAACTGTACTGACATATTATAATTCTGTTATTAAGCATAAATAAGAATGATAAAAGAAAACTTGTCAATTTACGAATAATGTTTGGTAAAAAATAAATTATTACTTTCTATTTTGTTATGTTTCATAAGGGGGCGTCCATTAATTACGTGAGTTGTTCTAGGAGGGGAGTGGATCAAGCTAAATCTTACCAAATCTCACTTAGGGGGAAGGGGGGGGATCTTAACAAATATCACGTAATTTTTTCTCTAGCAGAAAACAGTGTAAAATTGCGTGAAAAAGTATTTCTATAATAAAATATGGCCAAATTTGACACAATAGTGTTTGTCGTATTCGTCTGAACCCTGCAGAGCAGCAAAGTAGCGCTCAATTGTTTAATTTGATTATTGATCGATAGGATTCACTAATTTTTTAGGTATAGATTTCTTTAGAAATCTATCGGTGGTAGCCAGCCTCATGTCGTAATTTTAATAAAATTTTGTCATAATATGTTTAATTATCTTCAATTTAAGCTATTGTTCGTCGATTTTTAATACTTTTTTCAATTTATTTCGTAGTTAAGAAAATTCAAAAAAAATCAAGAATAAATTAAATTTTAGCTTTTATCATCAAATGACTTTTATCTGTAAAAAATCTGATTTTTTAGGTAGATGTCTTTAAATATCTATTTGTTATAGTCAATCTCATGTCGTTATTTGCAAAAATATAATAGAAAATAAATTTTAGGACATTACGGCCTTTTAATAACGTGTTTTTTTCAATATTCAAACAAGAAATCTACCTATCCATATCGGGTGTAGCCGAATGGCGCTTTTTTTTTTTCAATAATCCAACACGTTTACAGCCAAAACATAAATTTTGAAGAATCTCGCGTGAGATTAGGGGAGGGGGGAGGGAGTTGAGGAAAATCTTACGAAATCTCATTAAGGGGGGAGGGGGGGTCAAAAAATTTTGAAAAATGCCTCACGTAATTTATGGACGCCCCCTAATAAAATGGTATTTTCGCTGTTCGTCTGAAACTATCTAGTTCTGGTTGGCTCCAGACATTGAAACTAGCATTTTTAATGCAACTTATATGAAAAATATAATGTGTGACGCGGGATGAAACACGATTTCAGACCGAGTGATGCCAGCCCTCGCTTCGCTCGGGCAGGCAACTTCACTGGTCTGAAATCGTTTTGTTTCATCCCTAGTCACACAATATACTATATTGCTATAATTCTGAAGTGGTGTATTATAAACGGTCTTAAACTAAATCCTAACAAAACAAAGGCAGTGATTTTTGGATCAGCACAAAAATTGGCTGATGTTCAATGTGAATTGATTCCAAATATAGTTGTAAATGATACTATAGTTGACTATTGTAAATCAGTAAAGTATCTAGGAGTCATACTTCAAAACACTCTAACTTGGTCCTTACAAATGACTGAGATTTGCAAAAGTAGCATGAGAGTACTTGGACAGTTAAAGATAAATGGAGATGTTTTTTTATTGCCTGTTAGGAAAAGATTGGTCACTACTCTAATTTATCCTATTTTTGATTATTGCGCGGCTATTTATACTGATATTACAGGTCAACAACAGACTAGACTTCAGAGAAAATTAAATGCTTGTGTACGATACATTTTTAAAATATCAAAGTATGAACATGTTACTCAATTATAGTTAATATTATCGTCCATAGTTATCATAAATAAATTTTTTTATCTCAGGAATGTGGACAAGATAGGATCATAATAACAAATTACATTATTATTTCTGCGACGTTTCGGTCATTTATTTGACCTTCCTCAGGCATCTGAAAATTTCACATGTTAATAACCAACAACATAACATAACAATTGTTACAAATACAATATTTACCATAATACGAATTCTAACAATCACTATCTTACATTGCACAGTTGCCTTAGTCATATAAATCTTTACAGAATTAATAAAACTGGTAAATTTATTAATTAATTACAAACTTTTAGATTGTATAGTATGATTCATGTACCTAATGTTTTGGAGGCGGGCTAATTGTTGCCATGCAATTAACAATTTTTATAAGTGTCGTGTTGACTTTATTTCTGGAGTTTGTAATTAATTAATAAATTTACCAGTTTTATTAATTCTGTAAAGATTTATATGACCAAGGCAACTGTGCAATGTAAGATAGTGATTGTTAGAATTCGTATTATGGCAAATATTGTATTTGTAACAATTGTTATGTTATGTTGTTGGTTATTAAGGGGGCGTCCATTAATTACGTGAGGTGTTCTAGGGGGGGAGTGGATCATGCTAAATCTTACCAAATCTCACTTAGGGGGAAGGGGGGGATCTTAACAAATATCACGTAATTTTTTCTCTAGCAGAAAACAGTGTAAAATTGCGTGAAAAAGTATTTCTATAATAAAATATGGCCAAATTTGACACAATAGTGTTTGTCGTATTCGTCTGAACCCTGCAGAGCAGCAAAGTAGCGCTCGATTGTTTAATTTGATTATTGATCGATAGGATTCACTAATTTTTTAGGTATAGATTTCTTTAGAAATCTATCGGTGGTAGCCAGTCTCATGTCGTAATTTTAATACAATTTTGTCATAAAATGTTTAATTATCTTCAATTTAAACTATTGTTCGTCGACTATTAATACTTTTTTCAATTTATTTCGTAGTTAAGAAAATTCAAAAAAAATCAATAATAAATTAAATTTTAGCTTTTATCATCAAATGACTTTTATATGTAAAAAATCCTATTTTTTAGGTAGATGTCTTTAAATATCTATTTGCTGTAGTCAGTCTCATATGGTTATTTGCAAAAATATAATAAAAAATAAATTTTAGGACATTACGGCCTTTTAATAACGTGTTTTTTTCAATATTCAAACAAGAAATCTACCTATCTATGTCGGGTGTAGCCGAATGGCACTTTTTTTCTCAATAATCCAACCCGTTTACAGCAAAACATAAATTTTGAATAATCTCGCGTGAGATTAGGGGAGGGGGGAGGGAGTTGAGGAAAATCTTACGAAATCTCATCAAGGGGGTCGGGGGAGGGGGGGGGTCAAAAAATTCTCAAAAATGCCTCACGTAATTTATGGACGCCCCCTAACATGTGAAATTTTCAGATGCCTGAGGAAGGTCAAATAAATGACCGAAACGTCGCAGAAATAATAATGTAATTTGTTATTATGATCCTATCTTGTCACTTAGTTCTAGGCGTAAATTTTTCTTATCGTGTCTTATTTATAAAGCATTGTATCTTAATCAAAAGCCTCTAATTAGGCGAGACTTAGAAATTCTTGAGCCTCGCCTACGCCGAGGAGATATTCGTCAAGACTATCTTGAGTTACTGGTTTATCATTCAGCGAAGTATGAAAAATCATTCTTGATATCTGCGGTTAAAATCTGGAATCAACTACCAGCTGATTGTACGACGTTACCAACGTTTATGGAGTTTCGAACTGCTTGTTATGAATATTTTTTACAGTCTGATAGATCATAATATGTATTCATTGTATTAGAATTTAGTGATGATTGAGTGATTGAGTGACTGAGTGTTTAACACACTACATTATATATACTACTTAACACACTACTTTATATATTATATTAAGATTTTTTGTATCAATTTTGGATGGCCGCAAGGAGTTTCGACTTCATGGCCAATTAAATAAATAAATAATAATAATAATAATAATTTCGCGACATTTTTATTTATAAAAAAAAGAAATAAATACCTGTGCTCGCCTTATCAATGACATAATTATTATTTATTAATTATAAATTTTCCTATTTTTTATTGAACCCACTAGGTTATATTGACTCACATGGAGCTTATAACAAATATTGATACCGGTGTGATACTGAAACTCAACACAGATGGCAGCACAAGGGAATTCTAGTTTTTAAAACTGATGAAAATTAAAATTTAGCCTATTTTTAATAATTTCAATAATGTTTCTAATAAATAAATTGCAGCATAAAAAAAATTAAAAAAAAAATGGGCATTTAGAAATTTTAATAAATTAAAAATGCAATTTTTTAAAAATAATTTTTCGGTATAAATTTTTTTGTTAAATATAATAAAAAAATGGTCAAGTGACAGCTAACTTTAATATCATTTAAACCTGTCAAAAAAAATTTTAGTATAAGTGTAATTTTAGTAATTAATTTTCGAAATTGTATTTTTTACACGTAGAGGTATGAAATCTTCCATACCACTCGAGTGGGCCAAAGATTTCATACTAACTTTATCATCTCTCTATACCGCTACGTGTAAAAGATGCAATTTCAAAAATTAATTACTCAAAAACGGTGCGGTCAATTGATCTGAAATTTTGGTAGTGAATTATTAATATATTTATCTTTCAATAAAAAAAATTTCATAATTTTCTGTTGAAATGCCTATCACGCTACAACTACCTTAACATTTAAAATCCTTTTTTTATGAGTTTAATATAAATAAGCAATAATTTTTTTATTTAATCACGATTTTGAGTTTAATTTTTTGTTAATTTAGACTAATTAACTAATCTAACATTTCTTTCAAAATCTATTCTAAAACTTCAATTATAAAAAAAATTATTTAAATTATCATAATTTCAATACGAATTTTCATACTACACGCTACATAATTTTTAATCACATTTCTTATAAATTTAAAATGATTTAATCAAAAAGTAATCAAATAATGAAAAATAATTTTGTTACAAACAGTAATTGAATTGTCAATACATATTTTGTAATGAATTATCTATGAATAAACTTTAAACTTAAATTAAAATCACACATACCTCATTTCTTATCTTATTTCTTCAAGCGATGTGCTAAATTCATATTTTCCTGTGTACATTTTAAATCTAAAAATAATCTTACAAAGCTATGTAATAAATATGTAATGGGTATTAATTAGTATATAAAAAAATTAATATGATTATGAATTGAAAATGAATTTATTAGAGTGATTGTAAGTTTCTGCACTATCGTTTTAATAACGATACTGCGTTGTCATAAGTCAAGTTGATTTTGAAATCATTTTGAAATAAATTTTTCAAAATTTTTTTGCCGTTCTTGTTTCTACACGGAAAAAAGTAAACTGAAATATTCACTCGGATTCCGGTTAATTTTTATAGTTTCAAACAGTAAAGCGGACATCGGGGTCGCAAAAATATAAATATTACAGAGCTTAATGTAGAAAGTATAAAAGCCACAATTTATAATTTAATATCCAAAATAAGTGATTAGTAGCCGTCACTATAGTAAAAAACGACTCTTTCATCTTAAAAAATTACAGTTTCAAACAGTAAAAATTGCCATTTCAATATATAGTCCATATTATGGGGAGAAGGGGAACTCGGATGAAAGAGAAGGGGGTCTCACTCTGAGAGAATTTAACATTTGAAACAGTAAAAATTATACTTTTAAAATATACATTTTACCAGTCTAAGCAAGTCAATAATTACAATTTGATTTTTAGCGTTGCGTTTAAAATTTACCATTTTACTTTGTAAATTTTTATTTTATTTATTTATTTATTTACTTCCCAAAATTACATACATAGTCTTACAAAAATAACTACATATAATCCCCATAGAGACAAAAGATTGTCTGTACATAGGGTAGGGAAAAAGAGATAGGCTTAATGCCTAGTGCTATACAAAATATTCATAACTAATTGAGTCACTCTTTCATGAGCCTTAAAGGATAAATTACAATTATATGTTTGATCTATTTTATATTTTCTTTAATTTTGTATCTGGTTACTAATTTTTTATAATTTTATTATTTTAGAGAATTAGATGAGTTTGAGTATTTGATAACCACTTTTTTATTTCGATTTTGTTTGTTTTATTAAATTTCGACAATTCTTTATATTGCGTTGGTAAAATATTAAAATATTTTGTTGCTACGTAATATGGGCTTTTGCAGTATTTCGTTTTATTGATTTTACATAGTTTTATCTTTTTATGTCTAGATCTACCATCGTAATCATTGTACAGTTTTTTACATGCATCATAGTAGTATAATAAACTATTTAAGATAAAAGTTTGTTTGATATTTAGTAGTGTGTTATGTTCCAGCCTAAGTTTTTTAATTATTCTTTTTTGCATAGACAATAGAGGGTTAATTACATTTTTGTAGGCACCCCCCCCCCAAGCTATAATACCATAGTTTATTATACTTTCAAATAACGCATGATATATCATTTTCAAAGTCCTGGTATCCATCATTTGATCTAGTTTATATATTATAAATTCAAAATATTTAACTTTTTTAATTAATTCTTTTACATGTATATCCCATTTCATCAGATAGTCTATGTATATTCCTAAGTACTTATAATTATCTACTCTTTTGAGATCTTTATTATTTATATACAGTCTTATATTATGCGGTATATTACTTTTAAAACTACAAAATGTTATGTACACTGTCTTATCTACATTTAAAGTTAGTTGGTTGTTTTTTAGCCATTTAAATACTGACGTTGCTTGTGTTAGAAATTTACTAACTTTATTTTATACTTTTTACATATCATAAGATCATTTTTTAGGTACGAAATAATAAATATCAAAGTCTGAATTCTTAGTTATTATACTTTAACATTTTAGACATTTACATAGCGAATATTACTGTTTGAAATAGTATTTTCTTTCATGTAAAGAGTAAATTGTAACGTTCAAATGGTAAATATTATAAAGTGAATAGTAAAATCACGATTTTACTGTTTGAAATGGTAATTTTTAGCAATTACCCGAGAAAAAATATTTATATATAATTATATATATTTATATATAAATTGGTTATATATGATTATATATGAAAAATGGCCAAATATAATCATATCTAATCATATATAATTATATATAACAATATTTAATTATATATTTATTACATCTGATTAATTATTGGGTTAATTTTATGGATATAGTATTTAATATGGTCCTACACAATTCTCTGTAACCAATTATAATGCAAAAAAAATATCTAGCTATAATTTTACGGCTATAACACCAGCGGTCACCCATCCAACTATTAACCCTGCTCAATGCTGCTTAACTTTAGTGATGTCCGTGCGTCTTGAAGTTTCTGTCTGCTGTGCTGCTGTCTTAGATGTCAATGATTCTATGATCTACATAATGTATCATATGAGTTTATCATAAATATAATATAAAAATTGATTTTATAATATATTTGGATAGTCATAATTCATAATTTATTTATTTGACCGAATCTCATTATAATATAACACTTATTTAAATAATAAAATAAATAATGATTTTACTATTAGGTAGTAGCAGAGCAGACCAAAAGATCTCATAGGAAATGTAACAAATTTTTGTATTTCAGAATTATTTAAACGTAATTATAAACATCATTTTACACTTTTCGTGATTACCAAAAAAAAATTTTTTTTCAAAGAAAAAATTTTTATATATGTTAATTATATATAAGCATATATAATTATATATACTTATATATAATTATATATGGGATTATATATAATCTTGGATGGCTGTATATTGCTCCATATATAGTCATTTATAATTATATATGATTATATATGACCTCATATACAATTCCATATATAATCATGTATGATTATATATAACTATATATAATTATATATGGAACCATATATAATCTTGCTTGGCTGTATATTGCTCCATATATAGTCATATATAATTATATATGATTATATATGACCTCATATACAATTCCATATATAATCATGTATGGTTATATATAATTATATATGGAACTATATAATCTTGCTTGGTTTTATATTGCTCCATATATAGTCATACATAATTATATATGATTATATATAACCTCATATACAATTCGGTATATAATCATGTATGATTATATATAGTTGTATATGGAACTATATATAATCCTGCATGGCTGTATATTGCTCCATATACAGTCATATATAATTATATATAATCTTATATACAATTCCATATATAATCATGCATGATTATATATAATTATATATGATTATATATAATAGTATATAATTATATATGTGATTCCATATATAATCATATATAGTCATATATGATTATATACAATTATATATGATTATATAGAAACATTTTTTCTCGGGTAATCATTACTTATTGTAAATTGACTGTTATTTATTACAGTTTACTTTTTTCCGTGTACATATGAACTTTTCTTAAATTTAGATTGATTTTAGAAATAAATACATATTTGTGTCATAATATGAACTTCAAAATGAAATTAAGATTTAAGTTCAGAATGAAGCGAAATTTTTTTTGCACGGGTAAGTGACTGCTAACTTACTTTAATGTCACATTTTTAAGTGAAATGTCTAGTTTACAAATGTCAGATAAATAAATTCCGAAGATATCCGAAGTGGTTACAGAAAACCCGAATATATCCGAACGCGAGTTATGTGTTTCAGTAAATCGGAATATAAATACCTATTTTTCCGATAAAAAATAAATAATTACAATTATAATGTACTTTAAAAAGCAATTATGTTAATTCACATTATTAAAAAGCACAATTGCTTTAAATTAAAAAAATCAGTATTAACTTTTTAACTATTGAAAAAATAATTGGAGTTATTGTCTTAACTGGAGAAATGTCAAACTCAAAATTAAATGACATCAACAATAAACACTTGTAAAAAAATCAATGTCTTATCGATGTAAATTTTTTTTATTTTTAATTATTTATCTTCATAACTAGAATGTTAAAACAAAACTAAAATTAAAAAATGACATTTAAATAAATTAATAAAAATAATTAGCACTCAATAAAATGTAAGTAGACTATTTATAGGTTATATTGATATATATTTTTAAAGGTTTAATTTTATGTAGCAAATACCATCTTATTATTATTTATTTCGTTGAATGTATGAATTGCATAATTGTAGTAATCATCAACATTTTTCGAGTTATCAATTTTATAAGCTATTGATTTATTGTTATTGATTTTTTATTATTTTATTTTTTTTTTTATTTATAGACTCTAATGACTAGTATACATAGAAAGGTAACCTTTATTATATTTTTATTTTATTATTTATATTATTATTTTTATTTTAGGTGAATAATTATTTCATTTCATTCAATCAGTATTAATTAATAATAAAAATAATAAATTTAGATGTATGATTACAAGGGCGATGATAAAAATAAATTAATAGAAGAAATGGATTATGAGTACATGCCATTTCAAAAAGAACGTGACATTCACAACCGATGTTGCGGTGGTAAATTTTGGTGTATTAAGGTATGAATAATTATTTATTTATTTATTATTATTATTATTATAGTTAATATTATCGTCCATAGTTATCATAAATAAATTTTTTTATCTCAGGAATGTGGACAAGATAGGATCATAATAACAAATTACATTATTATTTCTGCTTATTTCTAGCAAAAATAATAATGTAATTTGTTATTATGATCCTATCTTGTCCACATTCCTGGGATAAAAAAATTTATTTATTATTATTATTATTATTATTTTATTATTATATATGTAACTTAAAAAATTTTTAATTGATACAGGATATTTGTGGAATTATTTGCGCTATTCTAACATGGCTGTTAATTATTTATGCGGAGTTTGTTGTTATGGCAGTTATATTAATCCCTACTATAAATACAGTATATTCGAGTTTGAATATGGCAATATTTCAAACCCTGGCATTTTTAGCTTTCGCTTCGCATCTCAGGACTATGTTTACTGATCCTGTAAGTAGAATTTTGTATTTTCAACGCATACTTAAATTTATAAAAGCAAACACTTAAAAAAAGGCAAATTAAGAAAATTACAGATTCTGTAGTATCAATAGCGCTGAGCAAAAAAAAATAGGACTGTTTTTTACATCTATATTCTTTTAATGAAATTTAATGTCGTTATAAAGGTCTTGACTTAAATTTGTGCCTTTTCAAGATTTCATATCATTTTCACTGTTAATCCATTTATTATGATAAGTATTTAGCATTCGGAAATTCTCTATCTCTAGATACATAATTAAGAAATGATCTTGTATCTTGTGAACTATTAATATTTTTAAAGATATAAGCTCATCCCGATGTTACACTCATCGAGACCTTTCATTTGAGTACCCACATCAATTTTTCATATATTTTATATATTTATATATACTATATATATGTATATATGAAAAATATATGAAAAGTGCATGTGGGTACTCAAATGAAAGATCTTGATGAGTGTAACATCGGAATGAGCTTATGTCTTTGAAAATGTCAATAGTTCACAAGATACAAGGTCATTTCTTAATTATTGATATTTTTAAAGATATAAGCTCATCCCGATGTTACACTCATCAATACCTTTCATTTGAGTACCCACATCAATATTTCATATATTTTATATATTATATATATAAATATATGAAAAATATATCAAAAATGCATGTGGGTACTCAAATGTAAACTCTTGATGAGTGTAACATCGGAATGAGCTTATATCTTTGAAAATGTCACTAGTTCACAAGATACAAGGTAATTTCTTAATTATTGATATTTTTAAAGATATAAGCTCATCCCGATGTTACACTCATCAATACCTTTCATTTGAGTACCCACATCAATATTTCATATATTTTATATATTATATATATAAATATATGAAAAATATATCAAAAATGCATGTGGGTACTCAAATGAAAACTCTTGATGAGTGTAACATCGGAATGAGCTTATATCTTTGAAAATGTCACTAGTTCACAAGATACAAGGTAATTTCTTAATTATTGACATTTTTAAAGATATAAGCTCATCCTGATGTTACACTCATCAAGAGCTTTCATTTAAGTACCCACATCAATATTTCATATATTTTAAATATTATATATATAAATATATGAAAAATATATCAAAAATGCATGTGGGTACTCAAATGAAAGCTCTTGATGAGTGTAACATCGGGATGAGCTTATATATTTAAAAACGTCAATAATTCAGAAATTACCTTGTATCTTGTCATCTACTGACATTTTTAAAGATATAAGCTCACCCTGACACTACACTCATCGAGACCTTTCATTTGAGTACCCACATGCATTTTGATATATTTTTCATATATTCATATATATAAATATATAAAATATATGAAAAATTGATGTGGGTACTCAAATGAAAGGTCTCGATGAGTGTAACATTAGAATGCGCTTATATCTAAAAAAATATCAATATTTAAGAAAGTACAGTCTGATTTAACAAAAGTCATTATTTAATAAAGCAAAATTTTAATTATTTCTAAATCACAAATCAGGGCAGCCACATTACATAGTGACTGCAAGGGTTCTAGTTTAAACAGTCACTACCTATTAAAATAAAATCCTGAGATTGTAAAAATTCAATTTTTAAACGAATTTTTCAAGTTTTTTGTTCACTTTCGATAAATTTTATTTAGAATTGTAATTTTTCTTATCGTAAATACTTAAAATTACTCTGGACTTATGATTATAAATTAAAATTTTTAAATTATAATTATGGATATAATAAAATTTAAGGGTGCAGTACCAAAAGGTAACGCTACCAAGGAAATGTTACAACAAATGGGATTTAGAAATGGTCAAGTTATATTCAAATGTCCAAGATGTTGTTCTATAAAACCTGATCGTGCTCATCATTGTTCTGTTTGTCAAAGGTGAAAGTTAATTTATTATCATTCCATTTTCTTTAACAACAACAATAATAATAATAATAATAAAAATTTTAATTTCAAAAAAATTTACATTAAAGTTTATTTTTATAATAATTATATATAAATATATTTAATAGTAAATAATTAAAAATACTTCATTATTATAATAATAGTAAATGGAGAAATTCGATTAAATCACTTATTCATAAAAAATATTAAATATAGATAGATATTTATTTAGCATTGTACAACAGTAAGAACTGCTTTTTACAATTTTTTCATCACAGTATCTTAAATTAATTCTGCATCTTAATAAGTCCTTAAAGCTCTGGTTTTAGCACTGCATTTACTTAAATATTTCATTTCATGTTATCGATAATAATTAAGAAATTTAAAAGAAAAAAAAAATATTAAATATAATTATACAATATATTTTCTGTAGACTGGTTAATACTATAAATCTGAATTTTTTTATTGGCTGTCCAGTAAATATAAATTTGTCATTAAAGATAAATTTGACTGAAAAAATGTACCTTTAATGACAAATTTATATACGAATTTTAAAATCATTTATGCCTGTAGGGAATGCAGGCGAACGATATTATAAATTATTAGATAAATAATTAGTTAAAAAAAAAAATTCGTGCAATAGACTTGGACAGCCAATAAAAAAATTCAGATTAAATATAATATTTAATTACAACAGATGCATAAGAAAAATGGATCATCACTGTCCATGGGTGAATAATTGTGTCGGTGAAAATAATCAAAAATATTTCGTCCTATTCACTGTAAGTCTCAGATTTAAATATTTATCAATAATAATACCAATAATAATTATAAAATAAAAAAATTATTTTGTAGTTTTACATTGCCGGTATATCACTGCAATCACTATTCTTGTGCATACAACAATTTACAATGTGCGTGCGGCAAGAATGGCGTGACTGTACGACGTTCAGTCCACCAGCAACAGTTGTATTACTATTATTTTTAACATTTGAAGCTCTACTTTTTGCTATTTTTACGGTTGTCATGTTGGGAACTCAATTACAAGCTATATGGAATGACGAAACGGTAATTATCTTTATAATTACTTCCATTTAAGTGAATACTTAAATACGATGATTAATAAAATAATGAATAATTTATAATTATATTAAAAGGGCATTGAACAATTAAAAAAAGAAGAAGCTAGGTGGGTACGAAATAGTAGATGGAAATCTCTTCAGGCTGTATTTGGACGATTTTCTATCGCATGGTTTTCACCTTTCACATCACCACCTAACGCCAAAACTAAACTTGATTCTTATTTATATTCCGTATAATTTGTAAATTATATACATCACTTATCATCAAAGACTTTACTTTTATTCTTAAGTAATTGTAATTATTTTTTTTTTAATATATAATATTAAAATTGTACATATTCATAACAAAAAAAATCAAGCGAAGAATATTAATGGGAATTGTCAGTCTTGTTTAAACTTTTGTTTATATCAAGCAAATAATAATAATAATTCAGGGAGCGAGAAATTTTTTTATTTACGCTTGTAATGGGTCCTGCAATGATAGAAGGATTTATTAAATATTAATAATTAAATTTATTTCAAGACAATTATTTAATTTATTAAATTTTAATGAATATTTTTTAACGAATATTTTAATATTTTTAAATATTAAAATAATATTAAATATTAAATAATATTTTAATATTATTTAATAAATATTTTTTAATAAATATTTTTTAATAAATATTTTTTAAGATTCAATAAATATTTATTAACAGTTAATAAAAATTTTGTTGAGTGAATTTGATTTGCTTGCAATGTAATATGATATGAAGATGCATTAATTATATTACATTATAAAAATGTTTATTGTAAAATATTAAATTCTATCACAGCTTATAATTATCTTTTATATTTTTAAATATTAAAATCGTTAATTTATTTAGTGAATTTAATTATTATCATGAATTTCAATTATACACCTAAAGAACAAGATGACACTGGATATCATCCCAGATTATACTCAGTGATATTTGCAGTGAAAAAAATTTTCAGATAGTAGCTAAAAAAAATCCAGATTATACTGCGTGATATCTGGATTATACTCATTGTAATCTGGATTATACTAGCTACTATCTGAAATTTTTTTTCACTCAGTATAATCTAGGATGATATCCAATGTCATCTTGTCCTTTCCGTGTAGACTTATAAAAATTGTCAAAAAAAATTGCTATATTTGATTTTTATTTTAAATAAATATTTATTAATATTTAATAAAAATTCATTAATTGTTAATAAATATTAATTAAATCCTATGATTTTAAAAAAATTATTTATTAACAGTCAATAAAGCTTATTAAATATAAAAAAATCCTTCTATCAGTGTGTTAATTTATAAATTTTATAATTTAAAAAAATTTAAGCGAGTAAGAGTAAAAAAAGAGATACTCGCAGCAGCCTATTCAGGAAAAAGAGAAAAGAGCTAGTAAAGAAGGGGAAGAAACTTCTACTGTACTTAGATTTTAAAATAATTTATTTAATTTATAAATTTACTATTTTATAGGACTCGTTACACGCTTAATTAAAATAAAATTTTATTTTCTTTTTTATACAAAGTCCAGAATGGAAAACATACACTAATAAAGACTTAAAGTGTACCTTTTAATAAATAAAATTCAATTACAAATTATATGTGCCTCAGGTTTTTAAAAATAATTATTCAATTTATATACGTAAAAACAGTTGTAAGAATTATAATAATAATTATTATTATTGTAATATTTGTATAGTTAGTTTTATTATTGAACAGATTAGATTGAAATTATAATTTTTATAAATTTTTTAGTCTAATAGATTTTTTATTTAGCTTGTTTTTATTCAATTTTTATTTTTTTGTACACTTAGAGTGTTAATTGAATCAGTAAAAAAAAACAGATAATTATGATGACATTCCGCAAATATCTTCTTCCGTTTTTGCCGTTTAAGAAAAAAATACTTAAGAAGTTATTAAATAAGATTATAAATAAAATAAATTATGTGTCCATTATCTATTAATTGTAAGAATAATAACAATAATAAATTTGGTGTTTAAATTTTTATTATTATTATTATTATTATTATTATTATTATTATTATTTTTAGACTATTAGCATTTTTTACTTTAAACAAAAATAATAATAATAATAAAAAAAATAATAATAATAAATTTGGTGTTGAAAATTTTATTATTATCATTATTATTATTAATAATGTTTAACAATTATTATTATTATTATTATCAGAATATTAGAATTTTTTACTTTAAACAAAAATAATATTAATAATAATAATAATAATAATAAATTTGGCATTTAAAATTTTATTATTATTATTATTATTATTATTATTATTATTATTATTATTATTATTATTATCAGAATATTAGCATTTTTTACTTTAAACAAAAATAATATTAATAGTAATAATGATAATAATAATAATAATAATAATAATAATAATAATAATAATAATAAAAATAAATTTGGTATTTAAAATATTGTTATTATTATTATTATTATTATTATTATTATTATTATTATTTTCAGGACATTGAAATTTTTTCTTTAAACAAAAATAGTAATAATAATAATTAATTTGATGTTTAAAATTTCATTATTATTATTTTTAGAAAATTGGCAATTTTTTACTTTAAATAAAAATAATAATAATAGTAATGATGATAATAATAATAATAATAATGATAATAATAATAAAAATAAAAATAAAATGTACTGTGACAATTTGTGCAATTTAATGCAAAGCATTATATGTCTAAAAAACGAATTTTGTTTAAAAAAAAAATTGAAAAAAATAAATATATATATTACACTAATTGTCAAATTATTTATTACAAGTAATTATTAATTTAACGATTATGTATTTAATAAAACAAGGTGTATCTATTTATAACAGACATTTTAATTGTTTATTAGATAGTTTTCGATAAAACAATAATTATTCAAATTTATGCTGAAGAAAAGAAGAAAATAGATAAGTATATCAAGATTAACGATACAGCCGGATACAAAATCTAAAATTGAATGTTCTCACGGTAAAATTAAAAAACGTCTACAAACTAACTTATTAAACTGGTTATTAATCAAGTGATAAATTAAGAAATATTCTCGGCATAATGATCTAGGGTTTGATTTTGAATAAATGCAAAGAAATAAAAAACGAATGAATGAAAAAAATCGATAGCAGGGGAGAGCGTGTTCCTATTTAAGATCTATGCACTTTCATCGCGTTCCGTTTGAATTTCTTATGCCCTGTTGGAGATCAAGTGGTGGCAAGCTTTTTCATATCAAATGTCGAATTACTTGATCTATACATACAAGGTCGTTCGAGCGAGTGTTTCATTTTTTGTAATCATTAATATCTATCTATATATCTATATATTTATACATAACTAAGCTATCTAAGCTGTTACTTTGTATCGTAGATGCTTTAGTGAGCTGAATCACTTCAGCAGAAACTTGACAGCAGCTGAGTGAATACAGTCCTCGCTCTCTGTATTTGACTCGTCCGTACAGGACCATTCTCTGTATTTGACTCGTCCTTATCCATAAGAGCTGTGTAAAATCGTCAAATATAGAGGAAGAATGTGGTCAAATACAGAGATCGGTCAAATACAGAGAGGTCCAATACAGAGAGCGTCGACTGTACAAGCCTAAGAAGTATCAGTATAAGTAGTCGACTTTCACTTTTATTATAATAATAATAATAATGAAAAGACAGCACCAACTTATACTCACACTTATAATCAGTAAGAATCATTGGTAGATAGAGTTGCTGTTAATCCTATAGTATTACTAAAACTATATCACCACAAGTTGTTTTATCACTACTTTTTATTTCCGTAATTCTACAACTCATTTTTAATTTTTATTTTTAATAATTATTGGACTGAAACAGTTTAATCAGATCCTTGATCTTGTTGAGGTCACATATTTCACATTATTTATCCGACATTATTCTTCACCAGATAAATACATAGATAAAGACATTTAACGTCGAGGATTTGAAATATGAAGGCGGTAAGTACTATTTATGATTGTTAATTCATTAATATACTTCAATTGTAGATAATTTTGCAAAAACTTTTCTTCCCGAAGAAATTTTAATCTAATATATATTTTTAGTTGAACATTCTCATGGATTTTTCTTAAAATTTATAACCGATATCTATTTCTTCTTTACTTAAGAAGCTATAAGCTAGAAATCAAATAATGTATGGTCATTTTCTTCGGTGTTCGACCGGTCTACTTCTTGTGTTATATTCATGAGTATTATCGAGATTAACTGTAATATTTTACTTTATTAAGACAATGTACATATTATTTTCACTTGAATTGCATTGTTTTTATTTGTTCTATTATGATTTGAGGAACGAGTCATGCTTTTTATTGAATTACATAAAAAGAAAAGAAATTTAAAAGGAATAAATCTTTTCTTCTTTAGAATTTTAATAGAAGAAAACGTAAAAATTAATTAAAAAAATTATATATATATTTTTTATAAATTGAATACTATAAAAATATTCTACATTTAGAAATTAAAAACAACTAGCGACCTTGCAGTCACTATGTGACTGCCGAGAATTATGAACTATAAATAGATAAAATTTTGCTTTATTAAATAATAACTTTTGTTGAATTGCACTGTACTTTCTTAAATATTGACGTTTTTTGAGATATAAGCTCATCTCGATGTTACACTCATCGAGAGCTTTCATTTGAGTACCCACATGCATTTTTGATATATTTGTCATATATACATATATATAAAATATATAAATATATGAAAAAATGATGTGGGTATTCAAATGAAAGGTCTCGATGAGTGTAACATCGGGATGAGCTTATATCTTTAAAAATGTCAGTAGTTAACAAGATACAAGGTCATTTCTTAATTAGTGATATTTTTAAAGATATAAGCTCATCCATAAGATGTTACACTCATCAAGAGCTTTCATTTGAGTACCCACGTCCATTTTTGATATATTTTTCATATATTCATACATATAATATATATAAATATATAAAAAATTCATGTGGGTACTCAAATGAAAGGTCTCGATGAGTGTAACATCGGGATGAGCTTATATCTTTAAACATGTCTATATTTCACAAGATAAAAGGTAATTTTTTAATTATTGACATTTTTAAAGATATAAGCTCATCCATAAGATGTTACACTCATCAAGAGCTTTCATTTGAGTACCCACGTCCATTTTTGATACATTTTTTATATATTCATACATATAATATATATAAATATATAAAAAATTCATGTGGGTACTCAAATGAAAGGTCTCGATGAGTGTAACATCGGGATGAGCTTATATCTTTAAACATGTCTATATTTCACAAGATAAAAGGTAATTTTTTAATTATTGACATTTTTAAAGATATAAGCTCATCCATAAGATGTTACACTCATCAAGAGCTTTCATTTGAGTACCCACGTCCATTTTTGATATATTTATATGTATATATATATATATATATAAATATATGTGAAAAATTCATGTGGGTACTCAAATGAAAGGTCTCACTGAGAGTAATGTTGGGGTGAGCTTATATCTTTAAAAATGTCAATAGTTCACAAGATATTTGTTAAATTGCACTGTACTTTCTTAAATATCGACGTTTCTAAAGATATAAACTCATCTTGATGTTATACTCAACGAGACCTTTCATTTGAGTACCCACATGCATTTTGATATATTTTTCATATATACACATATATAAATATATAAATATATGAAAAATTGATGTGGGTACTTAAATGAAAGGTCTCGATGAGTGTAACATCGGGATAAGCTTATATCTTTAAAAATGTCAATAGTTCTCAAGATATAAAGTAATTTTTTAATTATGTATCTAGAGATAGAGCATTTTCGAATGCAGCCTAAATACTTATCATCATAAATTAACTATCCTGGACAAAAAATTTTTGTTATTCTTCCAATAATATAGATTATAAATTGTAATTTTTATAAAAAAAAAAATCTCTTTTAATTCTATGTGGAATATTATTATTAAATTTTTCTAGTAAAATCTTTATTAATAAATATCTAAAAAAAATTATTATATTAAATTGTTCAATATAAAAAATTCTAGAGTGAAGAAATCTTTATTTAGACATAATTTTTTTTCTTTCTGTAAAAAAAAACCGACATTATAAATTCCATCCAGCGATTTTCTAAAAAAAACATAATTTTTACAGTTTATCATTCTTCTTCTCTTCATCATCGGACTCATCGATGCATACGACCCAAATGACAAAGATCTAACAACAATTCTCCTACCGGAAGGCGAATTTGAAGCTTTTTATCTAAAAGGCCCGCAAAGTGAAGAAGAAAACGCGGCTCGGCCGGCTCACTTACACGGATCTTTTCACGCATATCGTCACCCGGCGCTTGTCAATGCTCCAAACAGCGCAGCTTATGGGTTTCGCTTTGACGGCAAGCGACGATTTAATTACGACTAGAGATCATTACTCATAATGACAAATAGAGTTAAGTACAAGGTTAGAAACATTTTGCCGGATGGATGCCTCCGAGAAAGATTAATCACGTTGGAAAATCTAACAGTCATATCAAAAATAATAACAGCAGTAATATAAGATATACGCAAGCTTGCAGCAATTTACGTTTATTTTTTTGTTTGTTCCATATAATCAAACAGTATGGGCGTTCTTAGCTTCACCATTAACTAGCCTATCTCAGAAGAGAATACTGCTGTATCTATATATAAGTAGTTTTCATGTTGAATTTATAAACGTATCATTAATCAAGACCTAAACATCTATCTTGATTGATTCCTGTTTTCATCCAACTCAGCAAAACCGTCCTGTGGTTTTAACTCTACTTTTTTTACTTTTTTTTTAAGCGGTTGGTTATTATTTTATTGGGATTAGTATAAATATTCATTTTTATGCGGTTTCTAAATTTCTATTGGAAAATAAGTTTAATTTAGTTTTAGATTTATATTTATAATGTGTAATAATATATCACAATAAAATTTTAAATTTTTTGATTTTTCTTGAAAAATCGAGGTTTGAAAAATTATTTATAAAAAAATTGCCCTTATCGATTTCTAAAAATATCAATAATTAAGAAATGACCTTGTATCTTGTGAACTATTGACATTTTTAAAGATATAAGCTCATTCCGATGTTACACTCATCGAGACCTTTCATTTGAGTACCCACATCAATTTTTCATATATACATATATATATATAATTTATATAAATATATGAAAAATAGATGTGGGTACTCAAATGAAAGCTCTTGATGAGTGTAAGATCAAAATGAGCTTATATCTTTAAAAATGTCAATAGTTAAGAAAGTACAGTGCAATTATAACAAATATTTTGTGAACTATTGACATTTTTAAAGATATAAGCTCATCCCGATGTTACGCTTATCACGAACTTTCATTTAAGTACCCACATCAATTTTTCATATATTTATATATAAATGTATATATGAAAAATATATCAAAATGCATGTGGGTACTCAAATGAAAGCCCTCAATGAGTGTAACATCGGAATGAGCTTATATCTTTCAAAATGTCAATAATTAAGAAATGACCTTGTATCTTGTGAACTATTGACATTTTTTAAAGATATAAGATCATCTCGATGTTACACTGATCGAGACCTTTCATTTGAGTACCCACATCAATTTTTCATATATTTATATATTTATATATATATATATATATATATATATATATATATATATATATATATATATATATATATGAAAAATATATCAAAAATACATGTAGGTACTCAAATGAAAGCTCTTGATGAGTGTAACATCGATATGAGCTTATATCTTAAAAAACGTCAATAGTTAAGAAAGTTTTGTGCAATTTAATAAATATCTTGTGAACTATTGATATTTTTAAAGATATAAGCTCATCCCGATGTTACATTTATCAAGAGCTTTCATTTGAATACCCACATCAATTTTTCATATATTTAATATATTACATATATGTATATATGTATATATGAAAAATATATCAAAAATGCATGTGGGTACTCAAATGAAAGCTCTTGATGAGTGTAACATCGAGATGAGCTTATATCTTTAAAAACGTCAATAGTTAAAAAAGTACAGTGCAATTTAACAAAATTCATTATTTATTAAAGCAAAATTTTATTTATTTATAGTTCACAAGTCACGGCAGTCACATAGTGACTGCAAGGTTGCTAGTATAGATTAAAATTTCTTCTTCAATAAACTGAAGTAATTTACTTAATTTTCTATTTTAACTCACAACTATCTTCAAATAAATTAACTTGGTTGTATTCTAAGTGAATTATGACCCTGGTTCAAGTATTCATCACATTAATGATATTTAAAATAATAAATAGTTTATCTTTAGTGAATAAATCATTAGAAATAGGAGACACATGGGAAGAATATGACGATCCGCTTTTAGTAGTTCCTTTTAAATTTAACAATTTGGTTACTAATATATCCAGCGAAGATGAAACAGAAGATTACAATCCCCTAGTAGGCGCTCCTATTAATAAATCGTGGAGTGACTTATACCTGTTGACTCAAGATCAAAACTTCTTTCTTCTTAAACTGGGACGTCGAATTTCTATTTAAAAAACTCAATTTTTCATATAAATTCTCCTGAGAAAAAATTTCCCTTATTCTTTCAACTATATAAAATATTTTATATATTTTATATATAATTACAATAAACATGTAATTTATTTATTTTATTAATTTATTATTATCTACAGCAAATAAGGACAGAGCAATAAGTTTTTACAGTAGCGTATGTACATACAAAAAAGTTGTAATCATAGAAACTCGCGTGCATTCCTTGATTAGTACTTCGACACTGCTTTCTATAAATAAACTTAACTTGCTAACTAAATCAAGAGGAATTAGTAATTAAAACCATTCAAGGACACTGGTTTTTCTTATTCTTAAACTTTAATGCACTTGACTAGCTTAAATTCCCAATATTTTATCTTTATTACAACTGGCTTCGTGAGTCAACTTCAAGAAAATTCTTTAAGCTGACTACTTTCTTCGTTTGTATTTTAATTTATATATTTTAACATTTAGAATTAATTTTTTTTTAATAACATGTACTAACAAAAGCAATTAAATACTTTTGAATAACTCAAATAGTTTAAGACGACGGATGTAGATACAAATAGGTGTATTAAGCTATCAAGTCAAATATTTTATTTTAATGTCGGAAATAGAAAAATTCTTTTCCGCAGAGAAATCCATATCTATAAGCGTTCTATCATTTAATTATATGTGTCAAGAGGCGGACTAATTTACTCTCTCGCACATCTGCAATTTACATTCTATTCCCGGTTAGCAAATTTTCTCGATTAAGCTTATCTATACTTTGCACCATATTTAATATATTCTATGTGTAATGCATAACTTAAATTTCCTTTTCTATTTCTGGGTAGAAATATTTGTTATTTTTTAAAATAGTTATAATTTGTCCTCTTTATTAATATTCAATGCACGCCTTGTCTGTATTTATGTCATTTATTTATGTACAAATCCAGTCTGGTAGTTTAAAAATTTACTTCTGAATAAAATCAACACTTGTCTTTAACTAATTTATAACTTGTGATACGGTAATTAAATTTTATCGGAATTAAGTACTGTAAATTACAAACAAGATCATTATTAAATTTTAGTAATTAATTAACACCCTAAAATTGAGTAATTTTTTTTTAATCATTTATTTCTTCTTTAAAACAATTTAAATTTTGCATTAATTATGAAACAAAAATTTTATGTTAATTTAACTTAAAATGATAATTATATTTGACACCGCATAATTTATTTATTATTTAATATTTAATGAATTATTCATAATAATTCATTATTTCTTCTTTAAATCAATTAAATTTTTGAATTAATTATAAAAGAACAATTTTTTCTTCTTTTTATTTAAAATTAATTCATAATTAAAATAAATTAAAAAATATTTTATCAAAATTAATTATTTAACGTAATAAAATTTAATAACGTAAAATTTAGTAATTTTTTTTTAAATAATTTATTTCTTCTTTAAAACAATTAGAATTTTGAATTAATTATAAAAGAAAAATTTTTTCTTCTTTTATTTAAAATTAATTCATTATTAAGATAAGTTAAAAAAATATTTTATCAAAATTAATTACTTAAAATAATAATAAAATTTTATAACAAAATTTAGCAATTTGTTTTTTAATAATTTATATCTTCTTTATAACAAAATTTTGAATTAATTATAAAAGAAAAATTTTTTCTTCTTTTATTTAAAATTAATTCATAATTAAGATCAGTTAAAAAATGTTTTATCAAAATTAATTACTTAAAATAATAAAATTTTATAACGTAAAATTTATTAATTTTTTTTTAATAATTTATTTCTTCTTTAAAACAATTAGAATTTTGAATTAATTATAAAAGAAAAATTTTTTCTCCTTTTATTTAAAATTAATTCATTATTAAGATAAGTTAAAAAAATATTTTATCAAAATTAATTACTTAAAATAATAATAAAATTTTATAACAAAATTTAGCAATTTGTTTTTTAATAATTTATATCTTCTTTAAAACAAAATTTTGAATTAATTATAAAAGAAAAATTTTTTCTTCTTTTATTTAAAATTAATTCATAATTAAGATCAGTTAAAAAATGTTTTATCAAAATTAATTACTTAAAATAATAAAATTTTATAACGTAAAATTTAGTAATTTTTTTTTAATAATTTACTTTATCTTCTTTAAAACAATTAAAATTTTGCATTAACTATAGAACCAAAATTTTTTATTAATTCTTTTTTCACTTTCATGTAAATTTATTTATACTTATACAATAACAAAATTTTTATGAAAATTAATTTCTTAAAATAATTTAAATGATAATTTAATTTGATACCGCACAATTGAGTAATTTTTTTTATTAATTATTTATATCTTCTTTAAAACAACAACAATTTAATATTAATTAAGAAATAGAAATTTTTTCCTTTTTTTATTGTAAATTAATTTAAAATTATAAGTTAATAAAATTTTATCAAATTAATTACTTAAGAAATAAAATTTGATATCGCATAATTTAGTAATTTTTTTTATTAATTCCTTATATTTTCTTTGAAACAATAAAAATTTTGTATTAATTATAAAGCAGAAATTTTTTCTTCTTTTCATTGTAAATTAATTTATAATTATAAATTAATAAAATTTTATCAAAAATAATAACTTAAAATAATAAATAAGATGATTGAATTTTCTTCTGTAAATTATATTTTTTTTTATAATTTATATCTTCTTTAAAACAATAAAAATTTTACATTAATTATGAAAAAAATTTTTTTTTTATTTTTTCTTCTTTTTATTATAAATTGATTTATAATTGATAAGTTAATAAAATTTTATTAAAATTAAAAATTAATTGTAACAATAAATAAAATTTAGTAATTTTTCTAATAATTTGCATCTTCTTTAAAACAATAAAATATTTACATTAATAATGAAACAAAACCTTTCTTTTTAAAACCTTTCTTTACTTTATTGTAAATTAATTTTTAACTATAATGTTAATAAATTTTATAAAAATCATTAAATTTCAAATCCTTAAATCTAGTATATTTTTAAATAATTTATATTTTCTTTATAACAATAAAAATTTTATAGCATTAATTATAAAACAAAAATTTTTCGTTCATTTTTTCTTCACTTTATTGTAAATTAATTTATAATTATAATTGTAAATTAATTTATAATTATAATTATAAATTAATAAAATTTTATCAAAAATAGTTACTTAAAATAATAAATAAGATGATTAAATTTTCTTCCATAAATTTTATTATTTTTTTTCAATAATTTATATCTTCTTTAAAACAATAAAATTTTTATATTAATCATGAAACAAAACCTTTTTTCACTTTATTGTAAATTAATTTTTAAGTTAATAAATTTTATAAAAATAATCCTTAAATCTAATATTTTTTTAAACTAAAAATTCTATAGCAAGAAAAAAAATTTTTTTATTGATTTTTTCTTCACATCAATATCAAACACTAAAGAAGCGATAAAATATTAATTTATGCTATCCATACTGTAATTAATATTACATAGACCTTTTAAGATAGCGAAGATGCCACAGATTTTCTGTAGCGAAACGTATTAAAAATTACTCAAATAAAAGAACAATCTAAACCGCGATCAGTTGGCCTATAAAATCATTCACCAACATGTGAAGAATATAAATGCGGAAAACAATATTATCAAACATAATTTATTAATCATAAACGTCAACTCGCTTTTCAAGATCACCGGATCATCTGAAACAATAATTTAAAAAAAAATTTGAAACTTCGACAGAGTCTGATTGGTGATTCATAGAGTAGGCATATGAATAAGTAGGAATATTACCATAAATGTATTAGAATGAGAAAATACATGATACCAGGTGGAAGGTATATAAATGTAGTACAAGTGATAAGTGTACTACATATACTTATACCTTGTATTTACACACACAAGACAAGTTTACGGGTAAATGAGGAGAGCCTTTAAAAGACTTGAGGACATGATGTTACCCGACAGTCGTTACTCGTTACTCGGTACTCGGTACATCCAGGCTTTGTAGAGCTAGTGCGACTTGTTGTCAGTGTGTGCAAGTACTACAAGTGATTTAGTACTTACTCTTTATATCTGGAGTCCATGTGATACCATGAGAATTATATGTCTGATAACGGTGAGTGGATGTCGTTTCACTGATCAGACTTAATTATTTATAATCAAATTGATTATTAGAACGTGATTAACTATAGAGTGTTCGGTTATTAATATTATTATTATCATCTTCATTACTGGATATTAATTACGTTGTGGGTGCTTTTTATTTCATTTCTTCTTTGTGATACCAATATACAAGTGATATCTATCAAAGTGCTCTCTGAAATGATTCTGCTATTTTATTTTTGTGTAAATTATTATTTATATTTTTTTTTTTGTTTTTATATATGTATAAATAAATTTTTTTATTATTTTTATGAATTATTTTTATATTAAATATTTCTTCTTTAGGTTGGTTCAATTTTTCTTTCTGTTACTACTGCTGAGGGTGAAATACCAACTGGGTAAACAATTTATTATTATTATTATTATTTATTAAAGAAAATTTATTATTTTTTTTAAATAATAATTTTTTAATAAATCCTATTTGATAATTAAAATCACTGATCTTAATAATATTTATAAAATATTATTATTATTATTATTATTATTATTATTATTATTATTATTATTATTATTATTATTATTTATTAAAGAGTATTTATTATTTTTTAATAATAATTTTTTAATAAATCCTCTTCAATAATTAAAATCACTGATCTTAATAATATTTATAAAATATTATTATTATTTTTATTTTTTAATAAAGAAGATTTATTATTTTTTAAAATAATAATTTTTAATAAATCCTATTTGATAATTAAAATCACTGATCTTAATAAGATTTATAAACTATTATTATTATTATTACTATTATTATTATTATTATTATTATTTATTAAAGAGTATTTATTATTTTTTAATAATAATTTTTTAATAAATCCTCTTCAATAATTAAAATCACTGATCTTAATAATATTTATAAAATATTATTATTATTATTATTATTATTATTATTATTTATTAAAGAGTATTTATTATTTTTTAATAATAATTGTTTAATAAATCCTCTTCAATAATTAAAATCACTGATCTTAATAATATTTATAAAATATTATTATTATTTTTATTTTTTAATAAAGAAGATTTATTATTTTTTTAAAATAATAATTTTTTAATACATCCTCTTCAATAATTAAAATCACTGATCTTAATAATATTTATAAAATATTATTATTATTATTATTATTTATTAAAGAGTATTTATTATTTTTTAATAATAATTTTTTAATAAATCCTCTTCAATAATTAAAATCACTGATCTTAATAATATTTCTAAAATATTATTATTATTATTATTATTTAATAAAGAAGATTTATTCTTTTTATAAAATAATAATTTTTTAATAAATCCTCTTTAATAATTAAAATCACTGATCTTAATAATATTTATCAAATATTATTATTATTATTATTATTATTTCTTGTTTAAAAATATTGATTAAAAAAAAATTAAAAATGATCGAATTTGAATTTTTTGTAATAATTATAATTTTTTTATTTGTATATATAATTTTTTTAATCAATATTTTTAATCAGCATTATTGTTATTATTATCATTAATATTATAAAATTAAAATTTTTATATTTATTAAATATTTTTATTTTTGAAAAATTAAAAAACTGTCAAATTATAACATTTCCTGTTTAATTATTAATAATAATTATGATTAATATTATTAAATTAAAACTTTTTAAATTTATTAAATTTTTTTATATTTGAAAAATTAAAAAACTGTCAAATTATAAAACTTCCTGTTTAATTATTAATAATTATTATTAAATAAAAATTTAAAAACTGTCAAATTATAATACTTTTTGTTCAATTAATAATAATAATTATTATTATTAATATTATTAAATTAAAACTTTTTATATTTGAAAAATTTTAAAACTATGTCAAATTATAATACTTCCTGTTTAATTATTAATAATTATAATTATCAATAATTAAACTGTAATAATTATTACTAATTAATAATTAATTTAATGTATTTAGATGATTTTTATAAAATATTAAAATAATATTTTAAACATTATTTTATATTTATTCTTAACAATATTTTAAAAATTTCAATTATTGCCACCAAATTTCTTAAATAATAATAATAATTAAAATAAATTTTAATTAATATTAAACTAATTTATTAAAATTAATATTAAATTGATTAATTAAAATTAATATTGAATTAATTAATAAAAATTAATATCAACAAAAAAAAAATAAAAAACATTAAAATTATTTCAGCAACAACGTCCAGCGAAGCCCCCGCGCCTTGCTGTTAAAACCAGTAATAAAAGAAGTCGAAGATGACGGTCCATTCGACTTCCTCGCAAACTGGATCTCCCGGATGATAAACCCTCCAAAAAAGCCTAAGTTATCAATGCTCGGCCCGATCCACGTCCCGGGAATCAACGACGAAGTTTACCTGGACAACCCAATGCCATCCCGAGCTCCGAGCCGCGTGGTGATCCGAATGATGCCTGATAGCTTAAAAACCCAATCATTCCCCGGAATGTCTCTCCAGTCAAACTCTTTCTCTCCCTTTTTCCCTATTTCTTCTACACGAGTCCCCATGATGTCCACAAATTTCCATCCCATGCTATCAACCGCTTCCTCATGGCGCTATCCTCAATTTCCTCCTCAAAACCGACCGGAAGAATTTTACGGGAACAATTTTAACAGCCCTCAAAATTACTACAAAGATTTTTCTCCCCAGCCGTATCAGAAACCTCATTTTTCTCCCAATCCGACACCAAATGAACCTTTCCGTCCTTTAGTTCCTCAATCTTCTTCTTCTTCTTCTTCTTCTTCCTACTCTACCTTTATTAATAAAAATAAAAATCATAATTCAATTTCCGGTAATAATTTTAATTACGGATCAAATTATCGTCCGCCGTATTCAACTCAAGATAATTCTCAGTACAATTATAATTATAATAGTCAACCTTTAAATGGTAATATTTCTTCAGGAAATTCTTACAAATTAAATGATAATCAAGAAGAAGAAGAATTTATAGAAGAATTAAAAGAAACTGTTGAAACAGTAGATTTTAATAAAGTTTCTTCAACAAAGCGCCCTAAAATAACAACAACTAAATCTTCTCCATCGTCTTCAGTGTCGGTAAGTGAAAACGAAATTTACCGAGCTGATCGGATGATTCCGACAAATCCGAGCTATAAAGACACAAGATATTGGCGGCCATTGAAGACAACTTCCGCTATTATTAAACCTTCTGCTTCTTTAAGACCTACTACGTACAGACCGACTTCATTATTACCAATTACAACAACTCCCAGCAGTACAAATCGATATAGTGCGAGAGATATTCAAGAAATTCCTCCGCCTAATTTGAGAAACTGGAGAGAGGTCGGTAATATTCAGGACAATTCTTCTGAAGTTGTTTATTTCAATAGTAATGATGATAGTGAGAGTGATAATGATAGAGAATGGATTGTCACTGAAAAAAGCTCGGATTCGAGGATGGACGACTTGAAGATTAATGAAAAAGATGAGGACGGAATCACCACCAAAGATGGAATCACTTTGGGAAGAGGAGAGACTCAGGAACACAATCGAGGGCAGGATAGAAAATTTAACGCGAGAGTTTTGAGGAAGCAGAGAATTTTTGGGGGTAATAATAATAGTACGAGGGGAATGGGGAGAGAATGGAAAGCACCGACGACGATGATTACTAGTACGACGAAGGAGGAGGAGGAGAGATTTACTAGGAGGTTTAATAATACCGCGGGGAATATTGATAGTGTAATGGAGTTAACTGCGAGTAATAATTGGAGGGATGATATTAAAAAGAATAAGAGAAAATTGGATAAATTGAAGAATAGTAATAGGAGAGTAAGGATTGTTGAAAGTGTCCAGAGTTCTGTTTCTATGACTAGTTCTAAGGACACGTAATTTTATTTGCCATTTTAAGAAAGTGGAACTAATAGACATTTTATTATTTTTGGAATTTTTGTAACCAATTATTGTAAAGAAATAATTTTTCTTTAAATTATACAGTAAAAATTTTACCCAAAAAAATTTTTTATATGAAATATTTTACACTTTTTTGTGTAAATTTTCTTCAATACAAAAAAGTGTTAAATATTTTTTTCATTTACGCATTTATAATTTTATAAAATTTCTGAATAAGAATTTTTTTTCTAATTTTTTATTATTATTATTTAATTACTGTTATAACAAGTTAATTATTATAAAAAAAAATTTTTTTCTTAATTTCCACGGTAAAAATTTTGCGTTATTGCGCAAAAAAATTTTTTCATGAAATATTTTACTTTTTTGGATTAATTCTCTTAAATTGATACAAAAAAGTGTAAAATATTTTTTAAAACAAATTTTTTTTACTTTACGCATTTATAATTTTATAAAATTTCTAAATAAGGTTTTTTTTTCTAATTTTTTATTATTATTATTTCATTGTTTATATAACTAGTTAATGATTATAAAAAAAAAAATTTTTTTTCTTAAATTAATTCTTACGGTAAAAATTTTGTGTTATTGCGTAAAAAAATTTTTTAATGAAATATTTTACACTTTTTTGTGTAAATTCTCTTAAATATAATACAAAAAAGTATTAAATATTTTTTAAAACAAATTTTTTTACTTAACGCATTTATAATTTTGTAAAATTTCTAAATAAGGATTTTTTATCATTATTATTTCATTATTTTTATAACTTGTTCGGCTACCCAATTTCAAAACACGGTAACTAGCAATTTTAGAAATTTATCTTGTTAAAAAAAAGTTTGCGCGCGTAATTTATAAAAAATTTATTTTACGAATAGAAAATACTTGAATATAAATATTTTCAAGAAAAAATACTTGAAATTAAGGTCTAAAATTTATAAGAAATGCAGCAATACTAAAAAAAAAAATCAAATATAAAAATTTTGCAGTTACTGTGTTACTGTGTATTAAAATTTTAAAACTTTAAAATTTTTTAATTAGGTAGCCGAGTTAATTATCATAAAAAAAAAATTTTTTTCTTAATTCGCGCAATAAAAATTTTGTATTATAGCGCAAAAAAATTTTTTAATTCAATATTTTACACTTTTTTGGGTTAATTTTCTTTAATTCTCTTAAATTAATACAAAAAAGTGTTAAATATTTTTTTTTTTAATTTTTTAATGTCTGCATTTATAATTTTCTAAATGAAAATTTTTTTCTAATTTTTTATCATTAAAACTTCATTATTTTTATAACTAGTTAATTATTATAAAAAAAAAATTTTTTCTTAATTCGCACAGTAAAATATTTAACACTTTTATGTCTACATTTAACAATTTTTTATATTACTTCTCTTAAATCAACCCAAAAAAAGTGTTAAATATTTATCAAAAATTTTGTACTCCAAGCATTTATAATTTTAAAAAATTTCTTCATAAAGAATTTTTTTCCTAATTTTTTATGATCAAAATAAAATTCCAACAAAAATCTAAAAAATAATGAAATGTCTATTAAATTCAATATCATTAAAAACAATTGTTTTGTTGATTATTTATATTGTTAATAATGAATCTTTTAGTAAGAATTAGTAAGTAAATGAATTCAATTAACATTAATTCAGTATTGCAAATGTTTTTATTCTTACTAGAAGATTAACGAACAAAGTATTTTATTGTATTTATATATTTTTATCTATTGTTAAACCCAAAATACTCAAAGCTATATTGAATATAAGTGATATAATATTGTTTTAGTATTCAATTACTGTCTAATATTGTTATTGTTATTTGTTTTCTTGCTTTACTGTAGTGAATTTAAATAAATATTGTTTTTATACAAATAAAACTTATTTCTTCTTTTCTTACTTGTCTCATTTAAATAATAATGAAATTCTACTTGATATTCCGAGTAATTAGCGTTTAAATTGACGAGTGAGGGGTTGATATAAAATAATTGACAGGAACTTTCTCTGGATATGAAATAAAAAAATGGGTAAATCAATAAGAGAAAATATGTGCGACAAACTTTCACATTATCGGGGAAATTGAAAAAATTGATATTTGAATTAAAGAAATCATGTGTTTCTAATTTATTTAATTAGTATCTTCAATATGTAATAGAAAAATCTAAAAAAAAACGCTATAGAAATTTCTTACACACAGAAGTAGGATTTGTTGTGGTATAGTAAGCGGATAAATTATCAGATACGAGAAAATTACACTCGCACGGCGCATCATAATAACCATTAAATGTACATAATAATATGGATGCATCTTTGTGTTGGTAATTTCTTCTTTATAAGTACAGAGTAGTATAATATCTATGTCTAATACATCTAATAGATAATTATTTCACTCATATATTTACATTTACATCAATTGTTACGCATCGATCGCACACGCGATCTCAATAAGCCCGAGATTTCATCAAGCTTATAATAAACATTTCGCTTTGAGATTTCACTTTTTTATTTTACTTACCTATTAATATAAATATGCAGATTAAACAACTGTAATTGTAATGCTCCATTGTATAATTTCATCAATCTTTGTTCCAGTTATAATTTTTATTAAAATAAAAATTCACAACTGGGTTATGTAAATTATTTTACAAGAATACACAGAAAAAAAAGTTCACTTGAGCTAAGAAAATATTTTTCTTCCTAATTATTTTCTTGAAAAAAAAAATGTTTTTTTGACAAGAAATTTCACTTATTCTAACTAAATTAATTCTGTTGCTTTAAGAAATGCGTATCTTGATCCAAGAAAATTTATTTAAGTCAAGAAAATCTTGTTTTGAGAAAATTCAGCCTCTTGCTCTAAAAAATTTAGTTCTTGATAGAAGTAAATTTTCTTGTCTTGAGAAAATTTCTCTCTTGCACCAAAAAATTAAATATAAAGATACAAGTGAATTTTCATTAATATTTTTATTGATTAACATTTCAATTGGGAAGATCAAATAATATTGAATCATTTTTTTTCATTCAATATGTATAATTGCACGCTAAAAGAATATAAAATCCGAACAAAGACAGTTTCACTGTAAAAAAATCGCGCCAAGTCCACGTTCATAAGACTATTAAGAAAAAAAAATTTTTTTTTTTCTTTACAAAAAGATATAAAATAGAAAAATTTAAAAATCCAAGTAACCGATATGATTGTATATGATTTTCGGAAATTAAAAAAAATTTTGTTGTAAATTTATAAATTAAAAAAGGCCATTCGGCAGCCGAAATGGAAGTAGATTTCACATAAAGTAAATTTTCATTATAAATATTAATAATAATTTATTTATTTATTAATTATATATAATAATAACAACATAATTATTTATAGTTATTTTCAGTTTAGGTAAATAAAATTACATGAAAATTGAAGCTTGTTTAATGGACTTTAAAATGATATTTACAAAAATTCGATAGGTTATTTCATTCAAAAGTTATGCGCGAAAGAATCAGCCAAAAAGTAAATTTTTAGGATTTTGAAAATTTTGAAACCATATAATTTCTGAACTACTTGACCGATTAAGCTCATCTTTGAACTTGGCCTTGGTATTTGTCTAAAAATGAAGTATGTTGAGTTTGAAAAGGATCCATTAACAACTATAGACGCTATCGTCCGGATAAGCCGCGTTATATCGTATATATATATATATATATATATATATATATATATATATATATATATATATATATATATATATATATAAATACATACATATATAAACTTTTGAACTAATGGCATTTTCTGAACCAGCTTGACGAACTAAGTCAGAAAATACCAAAATTTTTCAAAAGTTGCGTCATGAGGACAAATGCAATAGTTAGATTTCTATGAAATCTACTAAAAAAAATTTTTGGAACGTACTTAGTGTGCGTGGTTGCAAAATATTTTACTTTTAATGAAATTCGTAAAATCTATTTACTAGGACTTTAAAAAAATTGAAATACACAATGACGCACACCAAGTACGTTCCAAAATTTTTTTCTTAATTTTTAAATTTACAACAAAATTTTTTTTAATTTCCGAAAATCATATACAATCATATCGGTTACTTGGATTTTTTAATTTTTCTATTTTATATCTTTTTGTAAAGAAAAAAAAAATTTTTTTTTTCTTAATAGTCTTATGAACGTGGACTTGGCGCGATTTTTTTTACAGTGAAACTGTTTTTGTTCGGATTTCAGTATTTTTTGTAATTATAATAAAAATTTGCAATTGGTACTAACTTAAATCTCAAGTTGGCTGCATTTTTTATAGCAAACTATCCCCTTGAAGCTACAGTTTATGTAAAAATAATTGCAGCGCACCCTGGCGGGTGTAGATGCAAGCTGTGAAATGTATTTTTTTAACTGTAGCTTCCCATCTATTGGAGGATTACCATGCATTCTCGAATTACTTAGTCTGTGGCATGTCACTTTTTACATCGAAAAAAAGTCAGGATCGAAATTTTTGAGCTTGCTATAGTTTGTGCTGATAAAATTTAATAATTTCAAGTAAATTAATGGTTATAATTGAATATAATTAATTGATATCAGTAAAATAAAGTATGAATTACTGTTATAATATAAAATTTAGGAACAAGAAGTACCGTCGAATTAAATAAAATTTTGCAACCTCGAAATACCGTTCTGCTTACAGTAAACACACTCGGTAGTCTGGCGCTCCGTTTACAACGGATTTGAACGGAACTTGGCGCCAGATTCTACCGAATCTGTGGATGGGTATCAAATATTCTCGAGAAAAATTTTCTCAAGGTGAGAAAATTTTTTTCTCAGCTGAAGTAGGTCGCGCTGCTTCCCCAAAGTATCTAAAAATCTTGATCAAATATGAAAATTTATTGTATCAAGTATTTATGATAATTTGAATTAAGAAAAAATGTCTACCAAGAACACAACTTCGGTCTTCCTTCAGACACCCGAAAATTTTCTTGAGCCAGGAATTTTGTTCTTCAGTCAAGAAATTTTTTTTCTGTGTATAAAAAATGCCATAGTTATTTATTTTTGTTAACGTGACTAATAATTAAAGGCAAAAATGTCCGCAAAAAAATTTTAAATCACTGTGCATTTAAAATTATACTTAAATTATTTTAATTTCCATAAAATCAGATGGAATTAAAAAATTCCATTATAAATACTCTAATTATTTATTTAAGGATACAAATAGGACGAGGTTACATTTATCTGGCAACATCTCTTTAAATATATATTTTTATTTATCTTGGAAATTATTTCAATAAAATCACTGTAATCGTTATCCAGAAGAAGAAAAAGAAGTCCGCCTACGCGATACACTAGATCGTTAATTCGTTAAAGCCATATTCAAAAATTCTACCAAGATTTATAATAAAAAGGAAAACGTTACGTTTTAGTTTGATTAATTTGTTTGTTATACTGTTTGGTTATACAAAAACTAATCCGCGTAATTAAAAAAATTTTTATCTGTCAGTATAATCTTTAAAAATGCCATTCGGTAGCCGAAATTGAAGTAGATTTCATTTAATTACTTATTAATCAAAATTACAATTAGATTTTAACGTATGATTACTAGAACGACTTATCAATATCATAATTATTGAATCAAAATTATGATGACGCTGTTATACAGCTAAAAAATTATAGGAAAAACTTATCAATATCGTGATAATTATATCGACACCATAATTATGCTGTTATATAGCAAGAAAACGGCTGCTACAGTAAAATTTCATTAAATATCTTCAGACGAATAGGTTATTTTCAGCCTAGGAAAATAAAATTTCATGAAAGTTAAACGTTTAATGGGCTTTAAAATGCAATTTACAAAAATTTGATAAGTTATTTCATTAAAAAGTTATCCGCGAAAGAAACTGCCAAAATATGAATTTTTACAATTTTGAAACCCTGTAATTTCTGAACTACTTAACCGATTAAGCTCACCTTTGAACTTGACCTTGATATTCGTCTAAATATTAAGTATGTTAAGTTTGGTGAAGATCCATTATGAATTAGAGACGCTATCGCCGTGACAAGCCGCGTTATATCGTATAAATAAATACATACATTTATAAAATTTTGAACTAAATATATTTTCTGAATCAGCTCGACAAACTGAGTCAGAAAATTGTTAAATTTTTTAAAAGTTGCGCCATGAGGACGGCTGCACTAGTTAGATTTTTATGAAATTTACTAAAAATTACTAAAGTATTATAAATAATTTTCAATTGAAAATTTATTTACAAACAATCAATCATACTTACTGGAAATTATCGACAGTTTTATCGTAAATAAGAAACATAATTTAATATTTTAATCACATAATTTCAGGAGCTAAAATTAATAGAATATTTTCCACAGCAATAAAAAACAAGCGATTAATAATTTTTTAATTAAAAATAATAATAATAAAGATAAATAAATAAATAAATAAAGAGAAATGAAAAATGACTAAATGGCTAAATTTTTTAAAAGTTGCGCCATGAGAAATATTTTAGGTGCGTAAATAATAGTATTAAAATGATTAAAAAATTTTTTTTCACATTTATACAGACAATAATTAAACTAATTAATATGATTAAGCGAAAAGTAATGATAGTGCGTTATTCGAGAAGCGATATGTTATCTTTGATATCATTGTTGTGCGTACTGTGATTGTACGAAAACAAAAGTAAATTAATTATTATAATAGCATTAATATATATAGTTGTTCCGCTCATTAACGAGATGATCAACAGTTTCACTGAATAGTTTGTAGATATGATTCGCCTCGATAATCATCCTCACTTTATATATATAAAAGCCGACGCGATGCCAAGGCTAACGCAGTGTACTATTTTTATTGCCAGAGTGGTTCATCTTTCAGTGCTTTGTTGTTCTGTTAGTGTTCTGCAGAAATGAAGAAAGAACATTTGGTAAGATTTTAATAGCTTAAGGTAGTTGTCGTGGTACAATATTGTCAAAAAATTAGAGATTATACGCGCCGCAAAAGTATATGAACTTGTAAGCTCAGTAATCCATAACTTTTTCGCAAGACTGTACACTGATAGAAGGATTTCTTAACATTTAAGAAGATTTCTTTGTATTTAAGAAATCATTTCTTAAACATCATTTCTTAGTATTTAAAAAATATTTCTTTGTATTTAAGAAATATTTCTTAAATACTAAGAAATATATATATTTTTTAAACACTACGAAATATTTCTTAAATATTAAGAAATATTTTTTAAATACTAAAAAATGATGTTTAAGAAATGATTTCTTAAATACAAAGAAATCTTCTTAAATACTAAGAAATCCTTCTATCAGTGTACCCGTGGAGCCGTAAACTACCCTGGCGGATCTAAAATACCGTAGAATTACGATATTATACGGTAAAAATACGGTCGATATACCGTATGGCCACCATAGATTACTGTAGCATTCTATTTGCACGGTAGAAACCGTAAAATACCGTAGCGTACAGTAAAGAACGGTGAAAATGCGGTATAGAACGGTACAATTACGGTACAATTACGGTAGCGTACGGTGAAAATACGGTAGAATATATACTTCTGAACTTTCCGCACTACCGTATTCCAATGGTAACCTACCGTCAAATATACCTTATTTTAGCGATAAGTTACCGTACAATTACGGTACATTACCGTACAATTATGGTACTTCAGCGTACAAAAACAATACTTTTTTTACCGGATAATCATAGTATTTTACTAAAAATTACGGTATCTTACCGTACAATCACGGTATCTTACCGTACAATCACGGTAAATTACTGTACAATCACGGTACTTTGCCGTAAAATCTCCGTAATTTACGGTGTCATACTGTATTACGGAAAATCACTGTACGTACCGTACTCTACCGTACCCTACCGTAAATTTGCCGTACATTACCGTACTCTACCGCACTTTGGATCCGTCAGGGTATACAATATTCATATATATATATATATATATGTATATATATATATATATATCATATATATATCATATATATGCCCCAGTATATATATATATATATATATATATATATATATATATATATATATAGATATACTCTATGTATACTTTTTCATAAATTGTTGAACTTTAATCTGTTGTATATAAATAATTAGACGGTCAAAAATTTGTTTTTATTTTTTTTTAAACTCACAACAAATACATTAAAAGACTGTCAGGTTTTTGGAAGTTTCTGATAGTTAGTTTTTTTTTTTATAACTAAAAAACTGGTACAGAACTGCAGAGAGCGTATGCACTCAATGTTAAATATCCAATTTTTAATTGAATTTATCTCGAGTTATAGGTGGTCAATCGACTTCAAATTTTAAGGGTAATTGTATCACCATGTCCTTAATAAGTATACCAAAATTTAGAATTTTCTGACGCTATGCTTTAACCACGACAACTACCTTAATAGCTTCATTTGTATCTATGTATGTTACGGAATCTTTGAATTCGATTTTCGGTGACTTAAAAACTTCGGGTTAAATAAAAACTTTGCACACTTATCAAGGACCGATGACAATACAATTATTTAATAAGTTTATTCAATTATCCTTGCCAGGAGCTTCAGGATTTAAGGTTTTTTATATCTGAAGACATGGCAGTGCCGAGCGCCAAGTATTAACGCGTTTACTAAGACTTGCATAGGTTAATCTTTTTATGACAAGCTTATGACTAAGGTTATGATCAACTGGGGACGTTTTGCTATTTTTAAAAATTAAAGATTTAAAAAGTAAAACACACGCTTTGACAATAAATCAAACTAAAGAGTAGAAAATAAATAATTATTTAACAAAGTTTAAAAGACGCTTTGATAAAAAAGCTAACTAAAAAGAAGAAAATTATTTTCAATGAATTTTTATTAAGAATTGAGTGACAAAAAGGAACAAAAAAATTTATTTTTGCGTAAAAAAGCCTCGGGTGCTTGATGTCAATTGTTGTGAGTATTTTATTAACAAATATTGGGTAAAGTAGAGTCTTTATTAAAATATCTTAAAAAGCACCCTTATCACTCTTATTTAATACTCATTGAAAATTATTTTCTACTTTTTAGTTTGATTTTTTAACAAAGCATGTTTTTTTTAAACTATTATTTATTTTATTTAAAGAAGAAATATCTCAATGTTTAAATAAAAAGTCATACTAAAATATAATTTATTTTACTTGAAAAATTTTAATTGATTAATTTTTTTTTCAGTGGTTATTGGCTTTTATTGTAACAATCTTGATATTGTACCATCCAACGGACGCGTAAGTTTTTTTTTTTTTTTTCAATATTAATTTGAAGTTTTTTTGAGTAATTTAGTTTTTTATTTCAGGAAGAAAAAAGTTGTGATTCATGTACCTTATCGTATAAAAAAAATAAAACACACTCACACCGTCTACAAAGTTATTCCACACAGTATTGATCACGGAAAATCTGATGTCGGCGTTGATGACAAAGAAGAATTTGATCATTTTAAAAAATAACACTTACGAATAAAATAAAAAATTATTATCAATACCCGCCGTAAATGTTTGCACCAAAGATTCAAAGAAGAAACTTATTATGTACAAAATAGCAGTCAATATTTGTTAATTGTTTTATTTTAGTTTTAGATTTATGAAAAAATAAGTAATCAATGCAATGCATATGTAGAGAACCAAAAATTACAAATGTAGAATAAAGATCTCTTTATATTTATTTTTAATTAAAAAAATTTTACTTTTTGTTTTTTTTTTTATTATAAAAATTGTAAAAATCTAATTAATTAAATTTTTTTACTGTTATGTTATGAATATTTGTTTTAAAGGTGAAGAAAAATTTTATACAATAAAAAAAAGTATTATTAGTAATTTTAATATTGTACGAACCAAAAATAAATTTAATTAAAAATTTTATAACATAAAAAATTATATTTTCCTTGTTAAAGTAATTTGAGTTTTAAAAAGAAGAAATAATTCGACATTTACACGCTAATTGGCACTTTTCAACAAAAGAAAGTTTAAAGGTTTGATATATAGATAATCCGAGAAATTTTTTTTTCATTAGAAAGGTTAAAATTAATGACTTAGCTAGTATGGTCAAATAAGCAGAAATGCTCTTTTTTTGATGAATAATTTTTTTATTTTATTTTTCTGTATTGATAAAAAAATTAATTTTTATTCAAGAGAAAATTTTCAACAGAAGAATCTTATTTTGAAGCAATTAAATTTTTGTAAAAAAAAATTCCATATCTGAAAATTAAAAAAAAATTATTAATGGAAATTTTTACTCATTTTTTTTTTTTTTTTTTTCTATTGTAATTGATTTGATTTCAGTATCATATTTTTTAACCAAGTTAAAAAATTCTTAAATCAATTAAAATTTACTTAAATCATTAATAATTTCTTCTCAAAAATTTTTCCACTTAATTCGCACAATAAAATATTTAACACTTTTATGTCTACATTTAATACTTTTTGATATCACTTCTCTTAAATTAACACAAAAAAAGTGTTAAATATTTATCAAAAATTTTTTACGCCAAGCATTTATAATTTTAAAAAATTTCTTCATAAAGAATTTTTTTCCTAATTTTTTATGATTAAAATAAAATTCCAACAAAAATCTAAAAAATAATGAAATGTCTATTAAATTCAATATCATTAAAAACAATTGTTTTGTTGATTATTTATATTGTTAATAATGAATCTTTTAGTAAGAATTAGTAAGTAAATAAATTCAATTAACATTTATTCAGTATTGCAAATGTTTTTATTCTTACTAGAAGATTAACGAACAAAGTATTATATTGTATTTATATATTTTTATCTATTGTTAAATCCAAAATACTTAAAGCTTTATTGAATATAAGTGATATAATATTGTTTTAGTATTCAATTACTGTCTAATATTATTATTGTTATTTGTTTTATTGCTTTACTGTAGTGAATTTAAATAAATATTGTTTTTATACAAATAAAACTTATTTCTTCTTTTCTTATTTGCCTCATTTAGATAATAATAAAATTCTACTTGATATTCCGAGTAATTAGCGTTTAAGTTGACGAGTGAGGGGTTGATATAAAATAATTGACAGGAACTTTCTCTGGATATGAAATAAAAAAATGGGTAAATCAATAAGAGAAAATATATGCGACATAACTTAATTCGATTAAATAATATAAAATTGTTAAATAAATAATTTTTTTCAAACAAAAATATATTTTATCTCGGCATTCCAGTTTATAACAAACATTAAAAATTAAAAAGTGAAGCCGTACGGAGAAATGAAGGATCACCTCATTACCTTGATGTCATGGATCTTTGTTTTATTTGTCTTTCCCCGTTTTACTCTAATTGCTTTGTTGCACTTGGGACAACAAATAAAAAGTGTTTCTAAGAAAATCGCTTAAATTACGGTGGTCAATCGCGAAAGCGACAGCCCATGATAAAACTGTATCGGGACATTAATTAAATAATATAAATATCCGATCTAGTCTCTCTAAATCTAAGCAGTTATATTTTTACAGTGACATTGAACAGACCTTTTATTTTTATCTTCTTTATTAAAATGGTAAATAATATAAAAATTAAATTAGCCGACGTTCAAAATTGTTTAGAATAATTTACTATTTTTTCCGAAGATCGGTGTTTTTACTAATTAAAGAGTTCTATATTTCAAAGCCATTATATAGACTAATTTTAAATTTTACATTAAATTTTTATTTATTAAATTTATTTTCACCACTTTTATTGTTGGTATGAGCACTCAATACCATCTTCGAGTGAATGTATCTAATAATTAAAAATGTTTTTATTTTTAATTAAGATTAAGCAAATAAGTTAATTTTTTTACTCAGTGAAACTTTTTTCGGTCATCGAAAAAATAACTCGGAAAATGCTCAGACCAGGAATCGAACCTGGATCTTCTGGTGTCGCGCCAACTGCTCTACCCTTAAGCTATCCGAGACACTGAAATACACTGACAACATCTCAAATACATCATTCAAAATTGTCAATATACAAGAATTACTCAGTGGGTCTTAATAGGTAACTGAATGTGGTTACGGACAGTGTTTCGGATAGCTTAAGGGTAGAGCAGTTGGCGCGACACCAAAAGATCCAGGTTCGATTCCTGGTCTGAGCATTTTCCGAGTTATTTTTTCGATGACCGAAAAAAGTTTCACTGAGTAAAAAAATTAACTTCTTTGCTTAATCTTAATTAAAAATAAAAACATTTTTAATTATTAGATATATTCACCCGAAGATGGTATTGAGTGCTCATACCAACAATAAAAGTGGTGAAAATAAATTTAATAAATTAAAATTTAATGTAAAATTTAAAATTAGTCTATATAATGGCTTCGAAATATAGAACTCTTTAATTGTTTAGAATTTTTTTTATTAACAAAATTATTACAAAAAAATTCAATTTTAAAAAACTATAAGTGCAATTTTTAAGAAATAATATTTAATTCTAATTTAATAACTAAAAAATAACAATGTCGGCTAACTTAATTATTATGTAAATAATTGATGATACTAAAATTAGCCGACGTTTTTAATTATTTGTTTTTTTTTAATAATTAAATTAAAACAAAAAAATATTTTTAAAAAATTTCACTTACAGTTTTTGAAGTTTTTTACAAGTGACATTTTTAAAAAATTTTTTTGTAACAATTTTTTCAATAAAAAAAAATTCTAAAAATTTTTAAATGTCGGCTAACTTAATTTTCATAAATAATTGTCATTAAACATAAACTTTTTTATTAAATTATTATTAACAATATAAATTTATAAATATTTTCAGAAGTCGAATTTTATTTATTTATTTGTGATGATCAAAATTTTGGACATTGAAGCTGATACTGAGCAGTAAGTTTTTATTTTTCTATTTCTTCATTGAAGAAAACAAAGTGTAATTTAATTTGTATGATTTTTAGTGTCCATTTAAAAATTCACGTCCCAGAGTTAATAAAGCGGCATATTCACACAAAAACAGTCTGGGTATATCTTCACAGTCCGCCGAAGAAGAAAAAAAAGAATAATTACCCGAAAAAACAAAATTATTTAAATGAAAACTTCAATAGCTGGAGCGCTTCTTACGAAGAAAGTTATAATAATCATCAAGACCAAGGTGAGCCTCCCTTTTACGACGACTATAGAGAGCCAGAAGACTACTCGGCGAGTCTTGAAGAACCTCCTCCAGTGACTAAATTTGAAACTGGTGTTACTGGATACTCATACCCTCCTCAGTACCATCAAAGTACTCACGGGAATGATTTTAATGGAAATGAAGATGATAATGATAATAATAGTGTTGAAAATTCTTCTTATGAACGGGTTAAGTATAATCAAGGACATCATCATGCAGGGAAGCTACAATCTGGACATTTGTACACCGATGATGAGTACGCTAAATTTTATAATAATAAAATTGAACAATCTCCAGTTGAACAAGCTACTGATGCTGCTAATAATAATTTTAAATTTGTGAGAAGTAATTATCTTCTTAAATTACTTTCTGATTATTAAATTATACTTAGTTTTAGATTTTTTATTAATATACATTTTTTATTTATATTAATTTAATAAATATGTAATTCTCTAAAAAAGACTAGGATTAAAAATTGGCAATTTTATAAATTAAATAAAGAAGAAAACTTAATTTTTAATACAAATTTTCATATAATTTATTTTATATAAATTAAATTTTTAAAAATTAACTTGATCGAAGATAAAAATTTTTAAATCAGGTAAAATTTATTTATTAAGACAGAAAAAAATTTTTCTATTTAAATTAAGATAGTAAAATTTCTTTAATTAAATTTTTTTTTGTTCAAAAATTTTTTAATGAAGTTAATTTTTTTTTTTTTTAGTACATGTTTATATAATGTATTAAAATTAAAATTATAAAATTATTAATTAAGTATATCTTCAGAAGATATTAGTATCTAGAAAATTTATCTGGAAAATCATTGTGATTAATTTGATTATGTCCAGCATAGTGATTAACGCCTCCAAGATATCCCATGTAAGTTTTTACCATTTCTTCTTTGTTATTATTATCACCATGACCATAATTTTTATAACAATCTTCATTATTATTATTTTGATTATAACTTTCAGCTTGAAAAACTTGATGTGGAGCGAGAATTGGTTTGCCGACAGTGTAGCCAAGTACTTTGTACTTCTTATCATCTTCTTTTTGGTGTATATACTTCGTTATTGTATGAGTGTGCTTCAATGTTTTTATATAGTAAGGCACATATATAATCACATGGTCACTAAAAATCAATAAATTAATGATTATGACAAACTAACATTATGAAAAAAAATCAATAATAATTACTGCCATGACTTGTGAACTAGAAATAAATTAAATTTTGGTTTATTAAATAATGACTTTTGTTAAATTGCACTGTATTTTTTTAACTATTGACATTTTTAAAGATATAAGCTCATCTCTATGTTACAATCATCAAGAGCTTTCATTTGAGTACCTACATGCATTTTTGATATATTTTTCATATATACATATATGTAATATATATAAATATATGAAAAATTGATGTGGGTACTTAAATGAAAGGTCTCGATGAGTATAACATCGGGATGAACTTATATCTTTAAAAATGTCAATAGTTGACAAGATAAAGGGTAATTTCTCAATTATTGACATTTTTAAAGATATAAGCTCATCCCGATGTTACACTCATCAAGAGCTTTCATTTGAGTACCTACATGCATTTTTGATATATTTTTCATATATACATATATGTAATATATATAAATATATGAAAAATTGATGTGGGTACTCAAATGAAAGGTCTCGATGAGTGTAACATCGGGATGAACTTATATCTTTAAAAATATCAATAGTTGACAAGACAAAAAGTAATTTCTCAATTATTAACATTTTTAAAGATATAAGCTCATCCCGATGTTACACTCATCAAGAGCTTTCATTTGAGTACCCACATCAATTTTTCATATATTTATATATATCATATATTTATACATATATATATATATATATATATATGAAAAATTGATGTGGGTACTCAAATGAAAGGTCTTGATGAGTGTAATGTCAAGGTGAGCTTATATATTTGAAAATGTCAATAGTTCACAAGATACAAGGTCATTTCTTAATTATGTATCTAGAGATAGAGCATTTTCAAATGCAGACTTAATACTTATCATCATAAATTGACTATTGGTGAGAATAATATGAAACCTTGAAATGGCACAATTCCAGGTCAAGACCTTTCTAATGATACCAAATTTAACCATAAAAACCTATTTTATCATATAATTACACTGGCCACAAAATATTTATTATTCTCTTAATAATATAGATAATAATAATAAACTTACTGTTGTACATCATCTTCAGATGTAGAAAAATTTACCAAAAAACTCACTAAAAAAATTGTTATCTATAAAAGAAATTTACATTATTAATTTTAAATTACAAATATTAGTATATATACTTACAAAAATTAGTTTTTTTGGATAAATCATTTTGAAGTTAGGTTCAAGTTACCACTAAACTAAAGCACACAAAATCAGAGTGAACTGATCGGGTTTGTATATTGAATACTTGTTATATATTGGTCGACAAAATCGAAAGGAAGTAATATTGTCGAAGACAAAACCGTGAAAGGTCTAAAATAGCAAAAAATTAAAAAACCAATAAACATTTAACTGCCTAGTATATGACAATTTATTAAAGTCCTTTCACTCCTCAGTAATAGTAATAGTAATTGCCAAGTTCAAGATCTTGAATTATTTTCCTGGGCAGTTTTTATGGGCTTGAAAACAATTGTAATTTTTTCTGTAAATAAATCAAGGCAGACAATACTTAACATCTAAACAATACGTCTCTATTAAAATTGTCCATATATAAATATATAATTACTGGGTGTAAATGACAAGAATGCACATTATATATTATATATACAAAGATTATACATTATAAATTGTAATATAATACATGAGAAAGCAGGAAAATGTCGATGAAACAATTTGGTACAGTTTTTTATGTGAGAAAAATGTTTACCATTAAAGTCGATCTCTAATTTATTATTCTATTCATTTATTGTATGTATATTGGAGTAATTTATAATTTATTCCGGTTGTGTTTAAAGATTTATTTCTTTTGGTTAATTTAATAAGCCTAATTAAATATATTGGCAAGTTTACTTTCATCATCAAGTTTTGCGCTTGACCGAAAGAATAAGGAGCGGAGAAAGGAGTTTGATGCACCCGTCTTGAGTATTAACTCCATTATTTACAATGTAATAAGTGTAGCGACTTTAAAATAAGAAAAAAGAAGAGATGAGTAATTAGATTTAAGAAAACTATGAGGGAAAACAAATCGAGCTGTTAGGTTATTAAAAGTTAGGTTAATATAGACTCTTTAGATTTATAGATAATATTTTACGCATGAAATATTTTTAAATTTATTTAAATTATAGATATTCATGCATAAAAAATGGTAATTTTATCGTTTAATTTGTATTATAACAAATTAATAATAATTAAGACATCTATTACTGTAGTTAAGGAAAAAGTCTTTTTTTAAGGGCGCCCTCTACTTTTTATGAAACCTAACAATTGAAAAAATATCAATAATAATTTTAAATTAAAATTATAATTGATAAAAAGAAAGTATAATTATAATTTTGCCAATTTATGAACTCGAAAAATAATAACTTTCTGTTGAAATTAATTAACAACTGTTTTTAATTAAAGAAGAAAAGTTTGAAGTGAGCTTAAGTATTCAAAATGGCCGACGGCTTGATTTTAATGTCCAAATTTAATTGGGTTATTGTTGATAGTATTAAAGAAGAAATATTATGAAGATTAATTTAGCTTAAAAATTTTTTTAACAAATAAATTATGTAAAAAAAAATTGAGATTTAAAAAATAAAAAAAAAATTAAAAATCCAATTTTTTAGAAATAATTTTCTAAAGCAAATTTAGTTATTAAAAAAAATTAAAAAATGGTCAATATTCTAGCGGATAAAATCAAAATGATTTAATGTTTTGCATTTTAAGTGTTATTAAAGTGAAAGATTATAAACCGCGGGAATATATAAACATTAATATTCCGCTATCATAATAAATATTAAGAAAAAAAATAACGCGGATGACTGGAATAATTATCTGATTTTATCTAAATAAGGAGTAATTTTTGCGAAGAAATATTAACCATCAACAATCAACAGAATAGATAAAATAATATGTGGTAAGTTGTGAGTGGTAAGTGGCATAATACGAGCGTGAATAAATTTAATACACTAGATACACTAAGATGAGAAGTGGGAGGACCAACGATCCTTCTCCTCTGGAACGATTTATCTTGTATATAAAACAAGTGTCTCACTAAGAGTTTGCTTAGTTAGACACTCCTTGAACTTGTGCTGAGATATTTTACAGTCTAACTAAATCTAGTATGAACATAACAAGTTTTCTTCTTTTAAAAAAAAGTTTTTAAATTGTTTATGCAAAACACTTCGGAATTGTTAACGTTATCTTCATTATCTTCGTTGAAATTATTGCATAAAAAATGATCCTAATGGTAAGTTTTGAATTTATTTCCTCTTTAATTAATTTTGTGAATTTAATAGTGTTTTTATTTCTTCTTTTCAACAGAAATTTTCAATATTCATCCTACTGGCTTTTACTCCAAAATTTATCTATGGACAGTAAGTAAATTAATTAATAAAATTTTGCTTTATTAAATAATGACTTTTGTTAAACTGCACTGTATTTTTTTAACTATTGATGTTTTTAAAGATATAAGCTCATTCTGATGTTACACTCATCAAGAGCTTTTATTTGAGTACCCACATGCATTTTTGATATATTTTTCATATATACATATATGTAATATATGTATATATGTCATATATATAAATATATATGAAAAAATTGATGTGGGTACTCAAATGAAAGGTCTTGATGAGTGTAACATCGGGATGAGTTTATATCTTAAAAAATGTCAATATTTCATAAGATAAAAGGTCATTTCTTAATTATTGACATTTTTAAAGATATAAGCTGATTACGATGTTACACTCATCAAGAGCTTTTATTTGAGTACCCACATGCATTTTTGATATATTTTTCATATATACATATATGTAATATATATAAATATATATATGAAAAAATTGATGTGGGTACTCAAATGAAAGGTCTTGATGAGTGTAACATCGGGATGAGTTTATATCTTAAAAAATGTCAATATTTCATAAGATAAAAGGTCATTTCTTAATTATTGACATTTTTAAAGATATAAGCTGATTACGATATTACACTCATCAAGAGCTTTCATTTGAGTTCCCACACGCATTTTCATATATTTATATATATTACATATATGTATATAGTAAAATATATCAAAAATTGATGTGGGTACTCAAATGAAAGGTCTTGATGAGTGTAACATCGTGATGAGTTTATATCTTAAAAAATGTCAATATTTCATAAGATAAAAGGTCATTTCTTAATTCTTGACATTTTTGAAGATATAAGCTGATTACGATGTTACACTCATCAAGAGCTTTCATTTGAGTACCCACATGCATTTTCATATATTTTTCATAAATACATATATATAAATATATAAAATATATGAAAAAATAATGTGGGTACTCAAATGAAAGGTCTTGATGAGTGTAACATCGGGATGAGCTTACATCTTTAAAAATGTCAATAGTTCACGAAATACAAGGTCATTTCTTAATTATGTATCTAGAGATAGAGCATTTTCGAATGTAGCCTAAATACTTATCATAAAAAATTGACTATCTGTGAGAATGATACGAAACCTTGAAAAGGCACAAATTCAAGTCAAGACTTTTCCAACGATACCAAATTTAACCATAAAACCCCATTTTATCATATAAATACACAAAATTTTGCTTATTCTGTTAATAATATAGATAATTTATCTAAGTATCAATTATAAAATTTGATATATTTTACAGAAAAAAAATGGTATTAATAGTACCACGGCAAGTCCGACGAGAAACACCCATGATGGCTCCTTGGCGTCAATTTAATCGTCATCCAGAATTACTGGACAGCGAAATTTCGCCATCAATAATCCGGAGTTCCAACCACAACCCAACAAATCATCTTCAACCTCCATATCATTTTTTAACCGGGAATCCCCGGTTTCGGTTTAACAAAAATCATCCGTTGTTGTCTTCTCACGGAAACAAACAGCACCCTAGTGGTCCAGGAGGTATTGACGACGATTTTAACAACAATGGACCAGTTAATCACGTATTAATACCCCACGGAAAAGGAATTACTCACGCTTTGTCATTTGGTAAAGGATACGTTCCTCATGACGCGTTAACTGGCAGCACTTTCAATGGAGTTTCTTCTATTTCTTCTATTTCTTCTCAAGACAACTATCCTTCCCAGTCGGTATCGCAGTTACCTGCAATAGCAAATCACAATAATAATAATCAGAATCCATACAATCAAAATAATCAAAACAGTTTTGATTTAACAGCAGAAAGAAGATTAGAAGAAATAAAATCGCTTATTTTTAAAGCGAAAGAACTTGGAATACTTAGCGATAATAATAATGATTATAATAACAATGAAAAGTCAATTATCATGCGTGATATTGAATCTTTTACCAGTCAAAATAATTACAATAATAATAATAACAATGACAATGATAAAAAAGGAATTATTATACGTGATACAATTCTTTATGATGATTACAACAAAAAAATTACAGAGTTGGCAAAAAATTGGCCCACTCATGTCTTCAATAATAATAATCAAAATATGGGGATAATAAATGTAGCAGAATTAGCGGCTCAAAATGGTTTTAACATACCTGCACAATTTTTAAGACACATTAATTTTAATAATGGAGGAATTGGAAGTAATTTATTAAAGCAAAGTTCAGGGTATGCTGTTAATGAACATGTTCAAGATATTCCGCAAGATTACAATCGTTACAAGCCAATTGCCGAAATTAGGCCAGATCCAACTCCAGTTGCCACAGCGGCCGCTATTGTCGCTACTGGAGCGCAAGTTGTTCCACAAGTTCCTCAAGGACATAACCAACAAAATAGTAATTTACATCCGGGGTACTTTTCAATTCACTCACCGACTATTTTTCATAAATAGATTTTTTTTTTAATGATAGAATTGAATTTTTGACAATTTTTAAGATGTGAAATATTGTTGATGATTTTGCTATTAATTACCAAAGTTTAAGCTACATTAAATTAATGTAATAAGGTAAAAACCCAATTATTGACACTGGTCTAGTGGTTTGATGCTTGCAATTTTGTTCTAAATTAAAAAAAATAGAAAGCAAAATCGTGAAGCGTTCCACATTAAAATAATTTTATTTTTAGATTAGAAAAATTTTTTTGAAATTAATTATTTTAATTAATTAATTAATTTTAAATTAATTTATTTTTGGAATTAATTGATTCTAAATTAATTAACTTTTTAAAATTAATTTTAATTAAATAATTAATTAATTAACTTTTTAAAATTAATTTTAATTAAATAATTAATTAATTAGTTTTAAATTAATTATCTTTTTAAAATTAATTAATTTTTAAGAATTAATTAATTTTTTTAATTAATTAATGAATTAATTTAAAATTAATTAATTTCTTAAAATTAATTAATTTTTAAAAATGAACTAATTTTTCAAAATTAATTAATTTTCCAAAATTAATCAATTTTCCAAAATTAATCAATTTTGTAAAAGTAATTAATTTTTAAAAAATAATCAGATTTCTAAAATTAACTAATATTTTTAATTACTTAGTTTTTTTAATTAATTAATTAATTTTAAATTAATTAATTTTTTTAAATTAATTAATTTTTTTATATTAATTTTAAATTAATTAATTTTTTATAATTAATTTTAAATTAATTATTTTAATTCTTAAAAAACCAATTATCTTAAAATTTATAATTCAAAAATTCATATTCATTTATATTAATTAATTTATAAGAATTAATTTGTTTTTTTTCAATTAAAATAAAATTGCAAGTGTCAACAACTAGGCCAGTGTCACTAACTAGGTCTTTTACCTTAGTATTCTTTAATTAAATTTAATTTTTATAGTTGTAGTTTTAGTTACTGAAAAATTAATATTGTTATTAAAAAAGAGTTTGTGATAATGGTTTTGTATTGTTAATTTTAAGCAAAGTATTTATAGGTTATGTATGAAGAAATAATAAATATACTTTTACCGTTTTTTTTTATAATAATAATGAAGTGATTTTGATTGATCGAGGTGAATTGATGACTGTGAAGTTCAATAATGCAACTAGTGAAGATATTTAAGATGCATACACACAGGTAAATGTTACTTTCACTGGAGCCGATCAACTGTGGAGTGTTTGAAAGTCTAGAAAGTTTTTGCAACGATTGCTTTTCGTTTACCCCAATCTTCTGTCAGATGAATTAATATCATTATTATTATTTTTTTTTTTTTTGTAATTGTCGTATCATTTTCAGGATCATTTCTTGGCTGTAACAACGAAAAATTTAATTATAAAGAATTTAAAAATTTCTATTGTAAATTATATCTTCTCGGACAAAAAAAAATGTTGAATTTTTTTTAATTAAACAAAACTATTAAGCGTGAAGTATAAATTAATATTTTTTTTTTTTTTTAATGGGAAGAAAACAATTATTTTTAATATTAATCTTTAAATTTACATAAAATTGCAAAACAATAAAAGTTAAAAATGATAAAAATAGTTTTTTATACAAAAATATTATATTTTATGATTAATTTCAAAGAAGAAATATTAAATTTATTTTAAATTATTTTTTTTTTATTTAAATTAATTTTTTTTTGAATAGTTAAAATAAAAAATGTAATTTTGTGTTTAAACAAAAATTTACAATTAAAATTATTGTTTAAATAACAATAAGCTGTTAATTTTTTGGATTTTGACTATTAAATTAATTATTTTTTATTTAATTAATAATAAATTAATTATTAAAAAAGTTTAATAAATTATTTATTTTTTGAAATCGCTTTTTAATGAAAATAAAAAAAAAAAAAATTTTAAATAATTAAAAAAAAAAAAAGTGAATTAAAATAAGAATAAAAATAAAAAATTTTGATATCAAGGAAGTATACAAATATATAAATATATGAATAAATTTAAATAAAGAAAGTAAATACATATCCTTAGTTGTTCATGACCATGAATGTATGTAATATTTTTATGTATGTATGTAATGTTAATCGTCCAGAATTGAGTATAGCAAAGAACGCTCTTTTAGCAATATAATAATCTCCGACTCGAAGCGCCGGAGGTCGAGAAATGAGTAAGTAGTAAGAGACAATGTTGGTCGGTTTATGCTGGCCATTACATTTCCCAGACGAGATTCTCCGCTCCTCATTCAACACACTCATACACACACGTTCACATTCACGATGTGAAAGGGAAAGGATTATAAAATACCACCTGGGAGTCGGAAGAAAAATAATGATAATGGTCGCTTGGCTTTAACCTATGAAGTTTAAAGAAAACTACAGGAAGCAATTGACAGCAAGTTTAAGGATAAAAAGAGAAAGATGCATATGTAAGTAAGTGAGTTTTATGTTAATGCTTTTGCGAAGAATAAATTCTCTGAGAATTGAGAATTTATTATTATTATTCCTAGCAACCTTGCACTCACTATGTGACTTCTGTGACTTGTGAACTATTAATAAATAAAATTTTGCTTTATTAAATAATGAATTTTGTTAAATTGCACTGTACTTTTCTCAAATATTAAAGTTTTTAAAGATATAAGTTCATCCCGATGTTACACTCATCAAGAGCTTTCATTTGAGTACCCACACGCATTTTTTATATATTTTTCATATATACATATATATAATATATATAAAATATATAAATATATGAAAAATTGATGTGGGTACTCAAATAAAAGGTCTCGATGAGTGTAACATCGGGATGAGTTTATATCTTTAAAAATATCAATATTTCACAAGATACAAGGTAATTTCTTAATTATTGATATTTTTAAAGATATAAACTCATTACGATGTTACACTCATCAAGAGCTTTCATTTGAGTACCCACATGCATTTTTGATATATTTTTCATATATACATATATAGAATATCTATAAAATATATAAATATATGAAAAAATTGATGTGGGTACTCAAATGAAAGGTCTCGATGAGTGTAATATCAGGGTAAGCTTAGATCTTTAAAAATGTCATTCGTTGACAAAATACAATGTCATTTCTTAATTATTGACATTTTTAAGGATATAAACTCATTACGGTGTTACACTCATCAAGAGTTTTCATTTGAGTACCCACATGCATTTTTGATATATTGTTCATATATACATATATAATATATGTAAATATATAAAATATATGAAAAATTGATGTGGGTACTCAAATGAAAGGTCTCGATAAGTGTAACATCGGGATGAGTTTATATCTTTAAAAATGTCAATAGTTCAAAAGATACAATGTCATTTCTTAATTATTGACATTTTTAAAGATATAAGCGCATCCCGATGTTACACTCATCAAGACCTTTCATTTGAGTGCCCACATGCATTTTCATATATTTTTCATATGTTCATATATTCATATATATGATATATATAAATATATAAAATATATGAAAAATTGATGTGGGTACTCAAATAAAAGGTCTCGATGAGTGTAACATCGGGATGAGCTTATATCTTCAAAAATGTCAATAGTTCACGAGGAAGGTAATTTCTTAATTATGTATCTAGAGATAGAGTATTTTTGTAGCCTAAATACTTATCATAATAGACTATTGGTAAGATGAAAATGAAACCTTGAAAACGCACAACTTCAAAACCTTTGCAATGACACTAAAGTTCACAAAAAAAAACCAATTTTATCATATGAATATCCTGGACACAAAATTTTTCTTATTATCTTAATAATATTTATTATTATTATTATTTTAATTATAATTATAAAATCACTGTCAAGGCCATTTATTTATTTATATATTCTTCACACAGAAAGAAGAAAACAACAATGACTGTGCTAAATAAAAAATGTAATAGTAGTACAATTACTTATAAATAATGTGTTTGATAAATGCTAAAGAAATGAAGATTAATCCATTAATTTGCGGGAAAATTATAAAATATTAATGACCCGAAGAAGGAGAGAGTTATAAAGATGAAAAGATAGAAAGGGAATTGTAACACGTATCTTCTCTGCACTGCATCTCTTCTCCCACGATAAGCAGTGCAGAGAGCACTTTCTATTTCCTTAACTCTCAGTAAAGTACAGCTGGAATTACCTTTAGGTAATTGTTTTTTTTTCTCAGCTACTTGACTCTTCAAAAGAAGACAACGACGCAGCAATTATCTTTTTTATGAAGTAAACAAACATAATCATAAAAAATAGTATTTTGGTGATGGATTGGTGAACAAGTAATCCAGATCCTTATTTATTATTATTACACGCGAGTTGTATAATATAACTGCGTATAAAGTGAAAATAAGTACTCATAATAGAAAGTAATTATTACTTATTTAGCTCCAGCTATTAATATTACACCTTATTTCACTAAATAATATTATTAGTGCAAACACTCTTGCTTATCGGTACTTATCACTCGACATAATTTTTATTACTTGTAGCTGTTAAAATGTGTAATAATTACCGGCTATGGCTTAATATTAATTTTATTATAAATTATAAATTATAATTTTAACATATTAGAAAAAAATTTCGGGGAGAAGAAAGACCAAAATTACAGGAAGTAATTTTCTTCAATAAAAAAAAATTGTTCTAAAAATTAGGTTACTTTTTTTTTACTGATTTTAAATTTTGATAAAATTATCAAGATTAAAAATTAATGAATAATTTAGCATGAATTTCTAGTGAATAAAACTAAAGAGTTAATAAATTAACGATTGTTTTTAAATAAAATAAAATATACAAATACATGCATGAAGAATAGTTGAACATTATGGAATATTAATATGCCTGAAGCGCAATTTCTCTGGGTCATGGTCGTTGTGGGATCTACGAATCCTCGTATTTTATATCTTACATCTTTTTTCTTCATTATTGTTAGTTCTCTCTCTAAATAAGCATATGTATATGATAATCACACACATACAAAGTGAGTAAGTCTGACAAAGACATTGAGACAGAAAGACGGAACAACATGTGCCTGTACTACTGCCGTCACATTTCTTCCCCACTCGATCCTACTGGTACTCACTTCCTTCCTTCCCTTTGATATTTTCTCACCTCAGTATATATATAAGCCCGCTCATCTCAAATATATATAACAGTAAGGATACATCTTCGGTGTCATCAAGTGCATCTTTGTACGGTTCATTGTAAAATGACATCAAGATTTATTGTAAGATTTTTTTTGCTTCAAATATCATCAAGCTTCGTAGCTTTTAATTTTTTTATAAAGTAAAAATTAAAAGAAATTAAGTTATGAAGTTTGATAATAAATAATATTATCAAAAAAGCGATGTCTTTATTAAATTACTTTTTATTTCTTCCCATAGATTCTTCTAATAGTGTCAATTAGTTTTAAAACTGTCACTGCAACGTTTGGAAATGAACAGTAAGTAATTTTATTTTTTTTTTTAAACAATTTTTTCAAATTTCAACCTTGCAGTCACTATAAATATATATTTTAATTTTTATAAATAAATAAAATTTTGCTTTAATAAATAATTACTTTTGTTAAATTTCACTGTACTTTGTTAAATATTGACGTTTTTAAAGATATAAGCTCATCCCGATGTTACACTCATCAAGAGCTTTCATTTGAGTACCCACATGCATTTTTGATATATTTTTCATATATACATATGTATAATATATATAAAATATATAAATATATGAAAAAATTGATGTGGGTACTCAAATGAAAGGTCTTGATGAGTGTAACATCGGTATGAGTTTATATCTTTAAAAATGTCAATATTTTACAAGATACAAGGTCATTTTTTAATTATTGATATTTTTAAAGATATAAGCTCATTCCGATATTATACTCATCAAGAGATTTCATTTGAGTACCCTCATGCATTTTTGATATATTTTTCATATTTTCATATATACAATATATATAAATATATGAAAAATTGATGTGGATATTCAAATGCAAATGAAAGGTCTTGATGAGTGTAATGTCGGGATGAGCTTATATCTTTAAAAATGTCAATAGTTCACAAGATACAAGGTCATTTCTTAATTATTATTAAAATTATTTCAGCGTACATATAAGGATACACTTGAAAGAAAAAGAAAGCCATGATAGTCATGGACCACCAGGAGGAGGTGGAGGTGATCATATTGAAATGAGTGGCCCAGGAGGCGGCTGGAGTGGTGCAGGTGGAGGCGGAGGTGGTGGATACGGAGGAGGTGGATTTGGTGGTGGTGGTGGTCATGGAGGAGGAGGAGGTGGATTTGGAGGTGGTCATGGAGGAGGTGGATTTGGTGGTGGTGGTCACGGTGGCGGACACGGTGGTGATTTTGGAGGATCTGGAGGTGACTCTTTTGGAGGATACGGAGATTCTGGAGGCGATTTTGGTGGGCATGGAGGTGGTGGATTTGGTGGATCTGATTCACATGGTTCTGGAGGTGATTTTGGAGGTCACGGAGGAGGCGGAGGTGGATCTGGAGGATTTGGAGACTCTGGTCATGGAGGAGATAGTTACGGACCACCATCGTCTAGTTATGGACCACCATCATCAGGCCATGGAGGACCACCTTCTTCAAGTTATGGAGCACCATCATCAGGCCATGGAGGACCACCTTCTTCAAGTTATGGAGCACCATCATCAGGCCATGGAGGACCACCTTCTTCAAGTTATGGAGCACCATCATCAGGCCATGGATCACCATCGTCTAGTTATGGAGTACCATCATCAGGTGGTGGTGGTGGTGGAGGAGGAGGATGGTCATCATCAGGTGGTGGAGGAGGCGGAGGAGGAGGATGGTCATCATCAGGTGGTGGAGGTGGAGGAGGTGGAGGATGGTCAGCATCGGGAGGTGGAGGAGCACCATCGTCTAGTTATGGAGCACCCTCATCAGGCCATGGAGGAGGAGCTCCTTCTTCAAGCTATGGAGCACCACCATCATCAAGTTATGGAGCACCATCGTCTAGTTATGGAGCGCCATCATCAGGTGGCGGAGGAGGAGGAGGAGGAGGAGGATGGTCATCATCAGGAGGTGGAGGCTTCTCATCAGGTCACGGAGGATCGCCATCTTCAAGTTATGGAGCACCACCATCTTCAAGTTATGGAGCACCTCCATCACAAAGTTATGGACCTCCTTCTACTAGTTATGGAGTACCTTCTTCAGGATTTGGAAGCAGGTTAGATATTTTATAATTTAAATTAACCAATATCTTAAAAAAAAAATTGTTAAAATTTTTTTAAATCATTAAAATTCACATCCATAGTAAATGACAATAATATTAATTTTAATATTTATTTTTCTAAAGACTGGTTTTAATACTTTATAGAATGTATTCATATAGAATATGAATTGAAAATAAATTGTTTATGCCTGGAGGAAAAATACAGGCTAACAATATTATGAAAAATTAGAGACAAAAAATTGTTTAATTGTTAAATTGCTTAATAATTGTTCAATAAAATAATATTAATATTAACAGGAAATTGGACAAAATTGAAAAAACGCAGATTATTGATTCCGCGACGTTTCAGCCATTTTATTTGGCTTTCTTCAAGCGTCTCTTCATTCGCGTAATAATATAAAACTTATTATAATCCATTCTTCAGCTCACTCAATAATAATTAACAAAATTCGTTTATTTTATTAATTAAATAAATAAGAACAGCAAGTAGATAACTTATAAAATGGCTAAAACGTCGCGGAATCAATAATCTGCGTTTTTTCAATTTTGTCCAATTTCCTGTTAATATAAATATTATTATTTTCAATATTTAATAGTGGGCATGGAGGCAGTTCATCTGGATTTGGAGGTCACGGAAGTTCTGGAGGTTATTCTGGAGGAGGAGGAGGAGGAGGAGGTGGAGGTGGTCACGGTGGATTTTCATCAAGTTTCGGTGGTGGATCTTCAAGTTATTCTGGAGGTCATGGTAGTTCTGGAGGATATTCTTCTGAAGGTCACGGTAGTTCTGGAGGATATTCTTCTGGAGGTCACGGCAGTTCTTCTTTCTCTTCTGGATTCAGTGGCTCTGATTCTTACTCTTCAGGTGGTAGCGGTGGTAGCTTTTCAGGATATCACAAAAAGTAAAAGTTGTGTATATATAAGTTGATATTGTTAAATCCTCGAGGCTACAAGAGAGAGAGTCTCATTTTTTATTACCAACACAACAACAAACCACTTGAACTTACGAGTTATAACGATGAACATGCAGTTGAACAAGTCCTGTATGAGTACACTCCTCCCTTTCTTATTTTCTCCACACCGCCGATCTATCAAAACCTGTTACTCAACAGCATATTTACACCAACACTTATCATTATTTTTGATTGATATACACCTATAAAAACCTACTTTACAAATTACCGACGCTCAACTTTTCACATATCATTATTGTTTATTTGTTAATATCTAAATTGATCATCGTGTTTAACTACTTTAATTTCACCGTAATTTCTGTTTTTATATTAATATCCATCACAGACTGTTCTTATTAAATTTGTTACCATAAGTAAATATTATTGTAATAAGTAAAATATTATTTTTACAATTTTTTTTTTGTACATAATTGTTTTAGTAATAAATATTGTTTTTTAATTTTTTAATAATTCTATTTTATTTCTTCACAATATTGTATTTTGTTATTAAAAATTTCTCATATTATAATTAATAGTGTAATTAATTAATGTGTATGTATAAAGTTACTCTTAGACAATGAAAAAGATATGTATCATTTAAATGATTTAACTATCAGGAAACTAGAAAGAGAATTGTCTAGTCAATTGTCAGTTAAAAAGAACAATATAAGATTATTTCTTACATGAGAAATTACTTTAAGAAATGGAAAGCTTTTACTATGTTAAAGATATGTTAAAAAAGGAAAAAAAAAAATAATAATAATAATAATGCAATAATGAATGATACAAGAGTAAAAGAAGTCCGCGAAACAAAATATCTTGGTGTAATAATCGATATTAATTTGAACTTAGATAAAAATGCAGATTATGTTGCAAAAAAAATAGGTATCCTATCCAGACTTAATGATATTGTCAGTAGTTATACGAAATTAATAATATAAAAAAGCATTGTATCACCTCACTTAGACTACTGTAGCACAGTTATGATAAACTATAATCAAAATAAATTAAATATATTACAAAAACTTCAGATTAGAGCTGCCAGAGTAATTTTAGGAGAAAATAAGTATACTGCGATTAAAGACATGTTAAAAGCATTGGGGTGGTTGTCTGTGAGACAACGAATAATATACACAGTCAACGCTCTCTGTATTTGACTCACCCGTACAGGACCATTCTCTGTATTTGATTCGTCCTTGTCCATAAGAAGCTGTGTAAAATCGTCAAATACAGAGGAAGAATGTGGTCAAATACAGAGAGCGGTCAAATACAGAGAGGTCCAATACAGAGAGCGTCGACTGCAATACATGTATATTTATATATAAAATGGTAAATGGCTTTGCACCCAATTATTTATGTGACCGTATGAAAATAAAATGTAATGAAAGTCAATATAACACTAGAAATAGTTCAATGATACAGGTAATGAGCACAAGAACTAAAAGTACTGAAAAAACAGTAACATATACAGTTTATAATATATATAATAGCTTACCAAATGATGTTAAAGATCAAATAACTATTCCTAGCTTTAAAAGACACTTAGTTCATTAAATTAAAAACAATATCGATATTTTATGATCTATAATGACAAAAAGTGATGTACAGAATTATAAGATAGAATTAACATGATTGTATTAATTGTATATCCTTTGTAAATTGTTAATTATTTATTATTTATGTATGAGTTATTTATTATTATTTGTAAATTATTAATTGATTTAAAAAAATGTTATGAATATTGAATATGAGACAAATTAAAAAGTATATATATATATATATATATATATATATATATATATATATATATATATATATATATATATATATATATATCCAAGGGCTAAATAAATATTATTATTATTTAAATATTTTATAAATAATAATAATAATAATTAATTTAAAAACACAAAAATTATTATTTTGTTTTTATATTAATATTTCTTCTTAAGATTGGTTCAATTTTTCTTTCTGTTACAACTGCTGAGGGTGAAATACCAACTGGGCAAACAATTTATTATTATTATTATTATTATTATTATTATTATTATTATTTAAATATTTTTTAAATAATAATAATAATAATAATAAATTTAAAAAACACAAAAATTATTATTTTGTTTTTATATTAATATTTCTTCTTAAGATTGGTTCAATTTTTCTTTCTGTTACAAGTGCTGAGGGTGAAATACCAACTGGGCAAACAATTTATTATTATTATTATTATTATTATTATTATTATTATTATTATTATTATTATTATTATTATTATTATTATTTATTAAAGAAGATTTATTATTTTTTTTAATAATCATTTTTTTAATAAATTCTCTTTAATAATTAAAACCACCGATCTTAATAATATTTCTAAAATATTATTATTATTATTATTATTATTATTATTATTATTATTATTATTATTATTATTATTATTTATTAAAGAAGATTTATTATTTTTTTTAATAATCATTTTTTTAATAAATTCTCTTTAATAATTAAAACCACCGATCTTAATAATATTTCTAAAATATTATTATTATTATTATTATTATTATTATTATTATTATTATTGCTGTTGATATTCCTAAATTGATATTTTTGGATAAAAATAATAGTAATAATAATAATAATAATAACAATAATAATATCATAATAAGGTGTTTTAGTAATTTTTAATTTCACTGAAGCATTACAGTGCATAAATAAAATATATAGTCTTCTCTGATGATGAAAGCATATATGTATGTAAGTATATATATGTATATATAAAATTATACTCAGTATTATTCGTGAAAGCAGCTTTGGTCTCTGATCCACCGCTTCCGGTAATGATTAATTAATTAATCAGAATAAATGAAATGTATTAATTACAATTATAATAATAGTAATAATATCAATGATAAATGCAATTTATTTAAGAATTTAAAAGAAGAAAAAAAATAGCAATAATTGACGACAGAATATGAAACTGAAAATAAACAAGGTGTCAATGACTTGCTACAATTTTTTTAATTGATAGTGTTACTTATACTTATTTATTTATTAGCTTATTTAAATAGATAAACAAAAAGAATCTTAAACTTTCCCTTGCAATAAAAATACACGCTTGTGTATGCACGGCATTAACGAGCGTTAATACAAACAAACTATAGATTTATGTTTACAATAATCTAATATTGAATAAAATCTAAAATTGCTACTGCACTGTTTGTACAATAAATAAGTGAGAGTATGATTTTTCCTTAAGATCAGGAAGATGGTGATTTAGAGGAGGGATTGTAATATTATTATATTATTTAAACCCGGAAATTTCGTGTTGTCTATACATTTTACTACCGGCATTATCCTTACATTTATAAGCCAGCCTAAGTGAGATTAGTTATAGTCTTCATTGAGTGTCCGTGCGATAAGTTTGACCAGAAAATATGAAAATCTTTTTGCTTCACGTATGTATCTAAAACAAATATAAATATTAATTAAAAAAATGAGTTTTTTTTTTTAATTGTTGATTTTATTGCAGCTTTTTTTCTTCTTCATAATTATTGCTACTGTATCTTCATTACCAATTCCGGATGATGATCATCAGTAAGTTTTTCTTCAATTAATTTTACTCTATTTTTAATAATAATTAATTTTAAAAAAATGATATTGAAATTAATTGACAGATTTGTATTTTTTTTATTTTTATAAATAAATTACTATAAAAAAATTTTTATAAAAAATTATGAAAAAAATTTTTATTGTTAATTAGTTAATTATAAATTACTATCAAAAAATTCAAATAAAAAAAATTTATTATTAATTAATTAATTAAAAATTATTATCAAAAAATTTTAATAAAAAATTATGAATAAATTAAATTATTAATTAATTAATTAAAAATTATTATAAAGAAATTTTAATAAAAAATTATGAAAAAATTTAATTATTAATTAATTAATTAAAAATTATTACAAAGAAATTTTAATAAAAAATTATGAAAAAATTTAATTGTTAATTAATTAATTAAAAATGTTTAATAAAAAAATATGAAAAAATTTTAATATAAATTAATTAAAAATTTTAATAATTTTAATAAAACTCCAAATTTAAAAATTAAAAAAAATTAGTGCAAATTTTTAGAAAAAGATTTTTTTTTAATTAATTTTTAATAAAAATTAATAAAAAATCCTACTATTTTTAGTGTAACAATAAAAATGATTAATTATTATTTTATTACAGTGTTCATATTAAAATTCACGTACCCAAACACATCCACACACACCATCACACATTGCTTAAAAAAATTTACGTACCTGTGAAGAAAGAACACCATGAAGAACCTCAAATTCATGAAGTACACGAAGAACATGAAGAAGGAAAAAAATACTTCGATGACGCATGGTAGTGATAAATAAAAAAATTATAGTATTAATTAAATTAATTAATTAATTAAGCCAATGAAAGTTTAATATTGTTATTTAACTGTTGATTAGTATGTAAGTGAAATCTCAATTTTTTTTTCTTAACATCATTTATTATCTTTAAAATTTTAATAAAAATTACAACATTCAGGTAACGAATAGTAATACATATTCATGAGAATAAAATTATGTACATTTGGTATAAAAATATTAATTACTCTATATTGTAACTAAAATTTGTTATTTCTTCCTTGGATATCCAAAGTTCCCTTTCACTGATTTGTTAAGAATACTCATGAACTATTTGCTGAAGAATAATGATCTATTGAAAATTACCTGAAAGAAGAAATGAATAAATTGTTAAAAAAAAATAAAGTTAATTAAATTTATGTAAAGACGTACTTATTTAATCCCACCATCCTTTCTTGTCGTCGTCGAAGGACCATTTAGATTCTTCGTGGTGCTCGGGAATGTGGTGCTCGTGATGCTCATGATGCTCTGGGATGTGGACAGGAACGTGAACTTTCTCAATGACTGGCACGTACTCTTTCTTCACCACTGGGTAGGGTACTGGAACATGTACTTTTTCAACGTGGTGAACTGGGACGTGGACCTTTTCTACGTGGTGGACGGGGTAAGGCACCTTTTTCACGTGGTGGTGGTGGACTGTGTGTACTTTGTAGGGCACATGGATCACTACATGCTTGCTGTGGAATGATAAAATAGTTTATTAATTATTATTTAGTTAAAAAATATTATTATATATTTATATGGTTAAAAAATATGTTAATATTGTTAATAGAAAATTTTTTCTTTTTATAAATTATTTCTTCTTTAGTAATTAAAAAAAATTTTATTAATTTCTTCTTTAGTAATTATTAAAAAAAAAATATCAATTAAAAATTAAAAAGAAGAAATTTAATATAAAGAATTTTTGTTAATAATAGAAAATGTTTTCTTCTTATAAATTATTTCTTCTTTGGTAATTATTAAATAAAAGATGTAGATTAAAAATCATAAAGAAGAAATTTTATACAGAGTTTTTTTTAATAAAAAATCTTTTCTTTTTATAAATTATTTCTTCTTTAGTAATTAAAAAGATTTTTTTCTTAATTAAAAAAAAATTTTTAATTTCTTCTTTAGTAATTATTAAAAAAAAAAATATCAATTAAAAATTAAAAAGAAGAAATTTAATATAAAGAATTTTTGTTAATAATAGAAAATGTTTTCTTCTTATAAATTATTTCTTCTTTGGTAATTATTAAATAAAAAATGTAGATTAAAAATTATAAAGAAGAAATTTGATGCAAAGATTTAGAGAACTTTTGTTGATAGAACATTTTTTCTTCATTTTTAATTATTTCTTCTTTAGTAATTATTAAATAAAAAATATCAATTAAAAATGATAAAGAAGAAATTTTATACAAAGAGTTTTTTTTAATAAAAAATCTTTTCTTTTTATAAATTATTTCTTCTTTAGTAATTAAAAAAATTTTTTTCTTAATTAAAAAAAATTTTTTTAATTTCTTTAGTAATTATTAAAAAAAAAAATATCAATTAAAAATTAGAAAGAAGAAATTTAATATAAAGAATTTTTGTTAATAATAGAAAATGTTTTCTTCTTATAAATTATTTCTTCTTTGGTAATTATTAAATAAAAAATGTAGATTAAAAATCATAAAGAAGAAATTTGATGCAAAGATTTAGAGAACTTTTGTTGATAGAACATTTTTTCTTCATTTTTAATTATTTCTTCTTTAGTAATTATTAAATAAAAAATATCAATTAAAAATGATAAAGAAGAAATTTTATACAGAGTATTTTTTAATAAAAAATTTTTTCTTCTTATAAATTATTTCTTTAGTAATTAAAAAAATTTTTTTCTTAATTAAAAAAAATTTTTTAATTTCTTCTTTAGTAATTATTAAAAAAAAAAATATCAATTAAAAATTAGAAAGAAGAAATTTAATATAAAGAATTTTTGTTAATATAGAAATTGTTTTTTTCTTATAATTTATTTCTTCTTTGGTAATTATTGAATAAAAAATATTAATTAAAAGTCAAAAAGAAGAAATTGATATAAAAATATAAATAGCTTTTGTTTATAGAAAATGTTTTCTTTTTTTTAATTATTTCTTCTTTAATAATTGTTAAATAAAAAATATTAATTATAAATCAAAAAGAAGAAATTTAATATAAAGAATTTTGATTAATAAAAAATGTTTTCTTCTTTGGTAATTATTAAATAAAAAATATTAATTAAAAATTAAAAAGAAGAAATTTGACAAAAAGATGTCAAGAGCTTTTGTTTATAAAAAATGTTTTATTTTTTATAAATTATTTCCTTTTTAGTAATTATTAAAAAAAAAATAATATTAATTAAAACTAAAAAAGGAGAAATTTAATATAAAGAGTTTTTGTTAATAGAAATTGTTTTCTTCTTTGGTAATTATTAAATAAAAAACTTAGATTAAAAATCAAAAAGAAGAAATTTAATATAAAGAATTTCTGTTAATAGAAAATGTTTTTTTCTTATTAATTATTTCTTCTTTAGTAATTATCAAAGAAAAAATATAAATTTAAAATAAAAAAGAAGAAATTTGATATAAAGATTTAAATAGCTTTTGTTAATATAATATTTTTTCTTCTTATGAATTATTTCTTCTTTATTAATTATTAGATTAAAATTAAAAATCAAACAAAAAATTTAATATAAAGATATAAAGAAATTTTGTTAAAAGAAAATTTTTTCTTCTTATAAATTATTTCTTCTTTATTAATTATTAAATTAAAAATCAAAAAAAAGAAATTTAATATAAAGAGCTTTTGTTAATAGAAAAATCTTTTTTTAATATAAATTATTATTGTTATGGATAAATTAATAAAATTCGTCTGTCTTATTTTAAAATCCAAAATTTTTTGACAAGTTTTTTTTCAATATTGCTCCATTTTATTTCTTCAATTAATCTGACTTTTTTCAATCTTACTGTTCAAATTTTTTCTTTGTTAAAATCAATTTAGTGTAAACTTTTTTTTTAAACAAAAATTTCAACCAATCTAATAAATGTCACTCTATTTTTGGTCAGCCACAATAAAGTATTAGAAATAAATATTAACAAAGAAGAAAACATTTCTCAGATAATAAAAGCCTATTTCAATAATTTTAAAATCCTTACTGATGATCGTAGCCTGGAGCTGCAAAACTAACAGCTACGACACCCAACAAGATCACCTGAAACAAATATAAATTAATTTATATTCTTCATAAATTAAAAAAAATTTTAAACAAAATAAAAACTAATATTTCTTCTTTAATAAAAAAAAATTTTTTTTAAACAAAATAAAAACTAATATTTCTTCTTAAATAAAAAAAAATTTTTTTTAAACAAAATAAAAATTAATATTTCTTCTTTAAAAAAAAATTTTTTTTTCAAACAAAATAAAACTTAATATTTCTTCTTCAATAAAAATAAATTTCTAATTTAATTTTACAACAGCACAATTCACTTATTTTTATCCACTACACATTTTGACGAAAGAAGAATATAACTTAAGCAAAAAAAATAAAAAAGATTAAAAACTCACAGCAAAAGTATTTAAGTGCATGTTTATACTTAAAATTGATAATGCACGATTGCAGATTGAGCTCTGGTTGGCAAACGGTAAGCATTGGGTTTATAAAGCTGTTGTTGGTACCAAAAGGCTTTCATATGGGGGGGTAGTCTGCAGTAAGCCGTATGTACTTATACGAGTAGGGTAGGAGATCCGTCACCTATCGGCCCCCTATTTGATTTGATAATTACGTAAAAGTAAGGAAATAGTCCATGCGTTACGTATTAATAACGAAGACATGTATACACACGCCTTTCTTTTTCGAGGCATTTGTTATTAATTCACTACCACGTGGCGAAGACTATATGTAGACTATACGTGAGCATACATTGTTGATAAATAATAGGACATTAAAATTAATCAGCTTTAGTTATTTTATATTGAAGCTAATCTTGTAGAATTAATTTTTTTTTTTTTTTTCTAAAAGTTACAAAATGTAACTTTTACATTTTTGACAAATTTTCTCGCAATAACTTACCGCATAAATTAATGCAATAAATCCAGTTTGAAATAAATATAATACTACCGGTTTTTATATTTTTAAATGTTTATTTTCTGATATCAAATTTTTTTCGGGCACATTTATACCGTGTAGGAAGTAGTGCAAATATCATACACAGAGAAAGTGTTTCATAATCCTTTCATGTGTTTATTTTTTGTTATTTGTATTTTTTTTATAGTTATATACACTTATGTTGCATTATATACCTCTAACGGGTTACCGAACCGCGTCGATTGCACGACTTACAGGAATCATCCTGCATTAATTAACAATTGCACAATTCATTCTATCAGTCCTTCTTTTCTTCTTTTCTGAAAATTTATTTTATTTAAAATAATGGTAATTACTTATAATTTTTATTTTCATTTTTTTAAATGAAATTTCTATTTGATTTTATATTTTTTTTAAATATAAAAAAAATTTTTTTTATATTTTTAAAAATATAAAAAAAATATTTTTTTTAAATATAAATTTAAAAAAAAAATGATTTTTACAATTTTAACAAATTTTAAAAATTTGAAAAAAAATTTATAAATTTTTTAGAAAATTGTGATATTCAATTTTTTTTTTAATTGTTCGTTTTTTTATTTACTTTTCAAAAAAATATATATCAAAAACATAAAAAAAAAATTAAACATAAATTTTATCAAATATAAATTTATATAAAAAATAAATTTTTTGTTTCCTTTCACGACATTTTTTATTATAAATCCTCCGTAAAAACAAGCAGATTCAAAAAAACAAATTTGAAAATTTTTTTATTCAAAAATTGACATTTAAAAATTCTTTTTTCTCTCTAAATTATTATATTTTTGATTAATTATAAAAAAAAAAACTACAAAATTATTCTAAAAAAATTCTAATAATTATTACTCCTAAAATTAAAATTAAACTATTAAAATAAACAGTAATACTACGCTAATTTTTTTTCAATTTTTGAAGGCAAAAATATTGAAATCTTGATTTTTTTTTCACGATATTTTTTATTATAAATCCACCATAAAAACAAGCAGATTAAAAAAAAACAAATTTGAAAATTTTTCTATTAAAAAATTGACATTAAAAAATTTTCTCTTTTAATTTTATTTTTTATTAATTATAAGAAAAAAATTACAAAATTGTTCTAAAAAAATTCTAACAATAATTTTTACTCCTAAAATTAAACTATTAAAATAAACAGTAATACTACTCTATTTTTTTCCAACTTTTGAAGGCAAAAATCTTTATTTTTTTTCATGTTATGTATGTGCATATAAAACCAAAAAAAGTAAAATACTAAAAAGATAATTTAATTGTGAAAGTTAAATGTTACGCGTGCTTTGAAATTTTTTATTATTCTTGTTTGATGATATTTTTTTTACTCTTTTTAAAGAAAATACTTCGAATGTTCTTTGACAAGTGAAATTAAAGAATGTAATCGACGATGAAAGTAGTTGGAATGAATCCAATAGTACTTGTAAGTAAATCGACGCAATATTTAAATCCATTATTTTATTATAAATAATTAATGTCTGTTTTAAGTTTTTAATTTAATATTGAATAATTATCAATGATTTATATTTAATGAAAATTATTTTATTTTATTAATAATAAATGCATATTTTATTTATTTATTTATTTATTTATTTATAACTGTGATAATTATTTCTTCTTTTTATTTTTAGGCGGAGTGTCAGTTGCTTGAGGTTTCTGCCAATCGAGAGGTTTTCTTCTGTACATCGGCCATGGCGGTACGGTAATTATAAGAGCCATTAAACATCCAGCAGCAAGAATGTAGAGTGCTTGGGAAAACTCTTGGATTGCGTAGCCCCAGATCAATCCAACTGCCTGTTTAATTATTAATAAATAATAATAATAATAATTATTATTATTAAAATTAATTGATACTAGTTAGCTGACAGCTGTCAATTTTTTTTAAATATTTACAACAAATTAATTACAATAAAAAATTTTTTTTCAATTTTCACGTGTAATTTTTTTTTTTTAATTTTTTGCAATAAAATTAAAAAAAAATTTTTAATGTTAACTTTTTAAAATTAATTAATTTTTTTAAATATTACAATTTAATATTTTAATTACTTAATACTAAAATTAGCCGACTTTTTTAATTTTTTGATTTTTTTTTAATAATTAAATTAGAACAAAAAAACATTAAAATAAAATTGCATTTACAGTCTTTAAAATTATTTTATTTTTTTTAATAATTTTTTTGATAAAAAAAATTCTAAAAATTTTTAACTTTTTCATTTTAATTACTTATATTTTTATAAATTTTTTTTATACTTACTCCAAAAAGAGTGACAATAATTCTTGATAATTTTTCAGCTCTTGCTTGACCATCATAGTCCTAAAAAATAAAATAAAAAAACAAATTAAAATAATACACTTAATATTTACACGAAAATTAAATAATAATAAAGTTAGCCGACATTTTTAATTTTTTTATTTTGCTCAATTTATTAAATTATAATTAAAAAATTTTTTTAAATAATTGCACTTAGTTTTTGAAATTTTTAACAAATGGAAAATTTTTTTTTTAATTTTTTGTAATAATTTATTGATAAAAAAAATCATAAAATTTTTAGATGGCTAACTTTATTTTCATGAAAATTAATTTAGCAAATATTTGATAATTTTAAGAATTTTTTGAACAAATAAATTATGACACAAAAGAAGTAGAAAAAAAAAATTGAAAAAAAAATCTATTTGTTAAAAAAAATTAAAAAATGGTTGAGTGACTGCTAACTTTAATATCATGATATTTGCTGATAGTTTAAAAAAATTGTGATATTAAATTTAGCAGTCAGTGAAAAATTTCTTAATTTTATTTTACAAGAAAATCTGTTCCAAAAAATTGCATTTTTTATTTTTTAAAATTTCTACATGTCAATTTTTTTTTGTCATTATTTATTTGTTACAAAATTTTTTAAATAATTAAATATATATTAAATGAATTTTCATAAAAAATTGCAAATAGTTAATGAATTAATAAAAAATATGTTTGTAAAAAATAATAATGTTTACGTGGCAAATGTTTAACCTTAAAAGGAATATTTTTATTAATTTTTAAATTTATTGACAGGTGAATAAAAATATCCCTTGTTAGAAAATTATTATTTTTTTTATTAAACTCACCATGTGCGTTTGAATAGATTTAAATGATTGAATTAATCCAGCCATTATTATAAATATAAAATTCTCTAATTACACCGCAAATTAATAAATATTACAGACGTAAGTCATCAAAATAATACACATCATACATACATTACTTTATTTTACAGCTGCGCATGCGCGAGATTAATCAATATCTAGCGCGCGTTTCGCCATTTTGGTATCATTAATTTAAAAATAAATTATTTATTATTTTAAAATTTTAAAAATAAGTTTCTAGAATTTTAATAAAATTTTTTCTTTTTTAGTGAGAAGAATATATGATGATTTCAATAGAAATATCGTCGAGAATTTAAAGCGCTAAATTATAAAATACTATTCTGACAGCTTGCCAATACAATGAAAAAATCAAGAATAGTAATATAAATGATTACGCGATCAATCATTATTTATTTCTTCATTAAAATTATTCATATTAACAAAACATTATTTTTTATTAATATATTTGGAATGTTTAATTAAATTATTGTACATAAAATACACAAATTATTTACACTTTAATTTTAAGCAATAAATAAAAATCTATTTCTTCTTTAAATTTATAAATTTATAAATAACAATTTATTTCTTCTTTGAATTTTTTAAATTTATGAATTTATAGATAAAAATCTATTTCTTCTTAAAATTTTTTTAATTTATAAATAAAAATATTTCTTCTCAAACTTTTTAAATTTATTAATTTATGAATTTATAAATAACAATCTATTTCTTCTTTGAATTTATAAATTTATAAATAACACTTTATTTCTTCTTTAAATTTTCTAAATTTATGATTTTATAAATAAAAATCTATTTTTTCTTTAAATTGATAAATAAAACTTTATTTCTTCTTTGAATTTTCTAAATTTATGATTTTATAAATAAAAATCTATTTCTTCTTTAAATTGATAAATTTATAAATAACACTTTATTTCTTCTTTGAATTTTCTAAATTTATAAATTTATAAATAACAATCTATTTCTTCTTTAAATTTTTTAAATTTATAAATAAAAATATTTCTTCTTAAAATTTATAAATTTATAAATAAAAATATTTCTTCTTAAAATTTATAAATTTATTAATTTATGAATTTATAAATAACAATCTATTTCTTTATAAATTTAAAAATAACAATTTATTTTTTCTTTAAATTTTTTTAATTTATAAATAAAAATATTTCTTCTTAAAATTTATAAATTTATTAATTTATGAATTTATAAATAACAATCTATTTCTTCTTTAAATTTATAAATAACAATCTATTTCTTCTTTAAATTTTTTAAATTTATAAATAAAAATATTTCTTCTTAAAATTTATTTATTTATAAATTTGTTAATTTATGAATTTATAAATAACAATCTATTTCTTTATAAATTTATAAATAACAATTTATTTCTTCTTTAAATTTTTTAAATTTATAAATTTATAAATAACAATCTATTTCTTCTTTAAATTTTTTAAATTTATAAATAAAAATATTTCTTCTTAAAATTTATAAATTTATTAATTTATGAATTTATAAATAACAATCTATTTCTTTATAAATTTAAAAATAACAATTTATTTTTTCTTTAAATTTTTTAAATTTATAAATAAAAATATTTCTTCTTAAAATTTATAAATTTATTAATTTATGAATTTATAAATAACAATCTATTTCTTTACAAATTTATAAATAACAATTTATTTTTTCTTTAAATTTTTTAAATATATAAATTTATAAATAAAAATCTATTTCATTTTTTAATTTTATAAATTTATAAATATAATTAATAATTAATTATTTACAACAATAATTTAAATTATAATCGATTTATACTACTATTTTGATCACAAATTTGTTGATACGTCGGCCATGTTGATATTGATGGTGAAGAAATGACATTTTCATTTCGCGCGTAATTAACAGCATCATTTACAGTTGGAAATATCATAAATACATTTGTGACCTTTTCAACTGAATTACATTTTCTAATCATTTCAAAAACAGGTCCTGTAAAATAAAAATATTATTATATTCTTCTTTTTATTTTTTTTAGAGAAAATATTTCCGGTGTTATATCAATAAATAAGTGGAATAAATTCATCGAACCGGAAGGTAAAACGATTGTAAATTCCAAGTAATCATCGATAAATGCTGTAAGTAATAGTAAACTACATCGAGATTAATACCTGAGCAACCAGCAAGGTAAACATAAACTCCAATCTTTATATAATCTTCAATTATACCACGTACTGTCGTTACACCAGCTGGGTCAATATGAATTAGCGCTGAGAAATCTATTATCAGTACCTGCAACTGTAATCATTTGGAGAGTAATAATGATAGCAGATCATACAATAATTTAAATATAGTTTGATTTAAATTGTTATGTGTGCTTATAGAGAAAATAAATACTAACACTTTTGGTATCCTCTTGTATTACTTCTTCTTTACTTTCAGATTTGTAACAATTACTTGATTTTTTTAATGGATCTACTCCAGCAGCTTGAACTAAATGCCTTTTAAAGTGTAACTTTGTTGCGAAATTTAGGCCGCCGCAGTAATGAAACATTTGGACGCCTGGAATTTCTACTGTCTAAATAAAATAAAGAAGAAATAGAAAATTAAGAGATAGATAAAATAAATAAAAAGAAAATTAATAATTAAAAAAGAAGAAATAAAAAATTAAAAATTGAGGAAGAAATTAAAAATTGACGAAGATATAGAGAATTAAAGAAGAAATATGACGTTAAAAAAAAATAAAAAATAAGATTTAAAAAGTTAATAAAGAAGAAATATAACGTTAAAAAAAAAGAAATGAGGTGACTTTAAATAAATAAATAAAAAATTTAAAAAAAAATTAAAAAAAGAAGAAATACAACATTAAAGAAGAAATAAATAATTAAGAAGATATCAAAAGTTAATAAAGAAGAAATTTAATATTAAAGAAGAAGAAATAAAAATTTGAAAAAGAAGAAACCTAGTGTTAAAGAAAAAATGAAAAATTAAAGAAGAAATTTAACGTTAAAAAAGGAATAAAAAATTAAAGAATAAAAATGTTAATAAAGAAGAAATATTATGTTAAAGAAGATGTAATAAGGCGACTTTAAATAAATAAATTAAAAAAAGAAGAAATAAAAATTTAAAAAATAAAAATAAAGAAGAAATATAATGTTAACAAAGAAGAAATAAAAAATTAAGAAGAAATAGACAGAAAAAATAAGCAATATAACGTTAAAGAAGAAATGTAATGTTAACGAAGAAGAAATAAAAAAATTAAAGAAGAAACAAATAGATAAAAAAGAAAAAAATATAACGTTTAAGAAGAAATAAAATATTAAAGAAGATATAAAAAGTTAATAAAGAAGAAATATAACGTTGAAGAAGAAATAAGGCGACTTTAAATAAATAAATTAAAAAAAAAGAAGAAATAAAAAGTTAAAAAAGAAGAAATATAACGTTAAGGAAGAAACATCATATTAAAGAAGATACAAAAAGTTAATAAAGAAGAAATGTAACGTTGAAGAAGAAATAAGGCTACTTTAAATAAATAAATAATAAAAAAAGAAGAAATACAAATTTGAAAAAGAAATAGTAAAAAACGAAGCAATGCAACGTTAAATAAGAAATAAAAAATTAAACAAGATATAAAAAGTTAGTAAAGAAGAAATATAATGTTAAAGAAGAAGAAATAAATAATTCAAAAAAATAAAGAAGAAACAAATAGTTAAAAGAAAAGAAATATAACGTTAAAGAAGAAATAATAAATTATAGAAGAAACAAAAAAGTTAAAGGAGAAATAAAAAAAAATAACTACCTTGTGATACCTATTGGTATCCAAATAAAGTTCCGTTCCAGGTACAACAGCTAATTTACAAGTGTACGGTTTCATCGACAGCATTATCAATTTGAGAAGACAAAAAATAGCACCGACAAGTAATCCATATTCAACATCAAGAATAATTACTGTTAAAAACGTAGCTATCCATACAGCAGCGTCGCTTGCTGAGAGTTTGAAAAATTTTATTAAGTCTTTTACTTGCAAGAACATACCCTTCAATGCGATTACGATAATACTCGCCAAAACGCACTGCAAATAATAAATAATGATTAGTTTTTTTTTTTTAATTTATTTACTTTAATTTATCAGCATACTCACCCTTGGTAGAGGCTCCAAAAGCGGGCCAATCCAAAGCAGTACGAACAAAAGTAAAAAACATGATACTAAACTAGCAAGCTGGGTTTTTCCACCAACAGCAGTCTGGACTAGAGATCGCGACAGCGAGGCAGTGAACGGCATACACGAAAAAAAAGATCCAACAAGATTGCCCAAGCCTTGCGCCATTAATTCCTGATTAGCGTCCACTTGGTAGTTCATTTTTTGAGCAAATATTAGTGCCATTGACATCGATATCGAGTATGATACCATTGTTATCACAAAACAATCAATCATTATCGATGGAAGTAATGAGATTTGAGGCAGTGATGGAACTGGAAGTCTGTTTTCTTCGTTATTATTATTAGCTTTGAAATTTATGATTATAGTTTTAAATATAGAAGAAGAAATAGTTAAATTTTAGTACCCGACAGGAATATGGCCTACAGTGATGACATTATATACTTCATTTAGGTTCATTTTAGTTGATACTACTGTTCCTATTATTACAGCCATCATTTCAATCGGAATTGGAAATGTACATCGTTTACTTACACGAGGCTGCAAAATAAATTTATTTTTTTAACTTCCCGCTAAGAAAATTGAAAATTTTCAAAAATCGGGAAGTTATTGGTTTTACCCCGTTTTTCGAAAATCGAGTTTTTATCAGATCTCGACGTTTTGAGGTCCTAGGAAGCTTTCCTGCCCGTACAAAAAAAATTTTGGTTCATGATGAATTTCCAGATGAACTTCAGATTGTGAAACAAATATGAATTTCATAATGAATTTCACGGCGAATTCCAGCTGAATTTCGTGATGAATTTGAAACAAATTGTGTATGAAACTTACTTTTTATAATCAGTAAAGAAACTTTTGAGTCAATTATATTGGCATTTTTATTTTTATTTACACTCACTTAACATTTATGATTCTTAAGATTCTATTTAGATATTTTTTAGGAGTAAAAAAACCAATATGCAAAATAATAATTCGAAATTCATCATGAATTACACGGCGAATTCCAGCTGAATTTCATGATGAATTTGAAACAAATTGTATATGAAACTTAATTTTTTTAATCTATGAAAAAATATTCGCAGTCAATTATATTAGAATTTTTAGTTTAATTTATACTGACTCAACATTTACGATTTTAAACTTTTATTCAGATGAATTGTTTGGAGGAAAAGAACACAATATGCAAAAAAATAATTCGAAATTCATCATGAATTACAGGGCGAATTCTAGATGAATTTCATGGTGAATTTGAAACACATTATGTAGTGAAACTTAATTGTTTTAATCCGTAAGAAAATATTCGGAGTCAATTATATTGCAATTTTCAGTTTTATTAACACTGACTCATCATTTACGATTCTTAAACTTCTATCTGGATAAATTTTTTGGAGTAAAAGAACACAAAATGCAAAATAATATTTCGAAATTCATCATGAACTTCACGGCGAATTCCAGCTGAATTTCATGATGAATTTAAAATATTATTTTGAATATTGTGTTCTTTTACTCCAAAAAAAAAAAAAAAAAATCCTAATAGAAGTTTAAGAATTATAAATTATAAGTCAGTATAAATTAAACTAAAAATTCCAACATAATTGACTGCGAATATTTTTTTATAGATTAAAAAAATTAAGTTTCTTATACAATTTGTTTCAAATTCATCATGAAATTCAGCTGGAATTCGCCGTGAAATTAATTATGAAATTCATATTTGTTTCACAATCTGAAGTTCATCCGGAAATTCACCATGAACCAAAATTTTTTTTGTACGGGTGACTATTCCCGCGAGGGTGTCACTATGTCTGTATGTGTGTGTGTGTGTGTTTGTGTGTGTAAGTATGTAAACCTCTTATAACTTTTGAACGGTTGAACCGATTTCATCGCGGTTGGTGCCATTCGAAAGGGCTTCGCCAAACTTAAATTTCCTGTTAATTTGAACCGATTCGGACCGATAGATTTTGAGAAATTTGGAGAAATCTAAAAAAAAGTAGGAAAAAAAATTTTTTCTGAAGTGGTTTTTTTGGGATAACTTTTAAACGGCTCAACCGATCGATTCCAAAAACTAATCAGCTCTCAACCTTGAAAAACCACGTCGATCGCCGCCAATACGGTCAAAATCGGTTGATTCGTTCGAGAGATATCGTGAACGAAAGAAAACCGAAAAAAGTGTTTTTTCAGAGTTACTCCGAAATTTCTAGTTTGACCGATTGAAACTTAGAAATTCTTTATGAGGCTTAACAAACTGCGTAGAATGCCGCCAACCGCGTAAAAATCGGTTCATTCATTCAAAAGTTATTGCGGTATGAACATTCAAAAAATAGTGTTCTATGAAACTTCTATCAGACTTTTGAGCTCAAAGAGCTCAAAAGCATAAAAAAGGTATCTTTTTGAGCTCGGAGAGCTTAAAACAACATACAGATTGTACTTTTGAGCTCGAAGAGCTCAAAAAAGCGGCCAGGTATTAACGGAATTAGCGGGAAGTTGCAGGGATGGCCTTTAGGGTCAACCGTTTTCCTAATTTTTTTTAATTATTATTAAACTGAAAGGAAAAAATTTTTTTGAAAAAAATCAGCATTTTTGTGATGAGAAATTAATTTTGAAATAATTTTATTTTATTTCTTCACTGAAAAAATAAAAAATTTTTTTACTGAAAAAAAAATTGTTTTTAATTAAAAAAAAAACAATTTTAAATAAAAAATTACACGGAAAAACTAAATTAATATAAACTATTAATTTATATTAAATTAATATAACTAAAAAATAAATTTATATTTTATCTTCTTTATTAAAATGGTAAATAATTGTCATTAAACTCTTTTATTAAATTATTATTTACAATATAAATTTATGAATATTTTCAGAAGTCCAGTTTTATTTATTTATTTGTGATGATAAAAATTTTGGCTATTGAAGCTGATAGTGAGCAGCAAGTTTTTATTTTTCTACTTTACAGAGCACTTTACACTTAAAGAGCACTTTACACGGCCGTGTGGTGTGAAATAATGGTGTGAAATTCTCTCGGTGTAAATTATCGATCCGTGTTACTTTAACACCATTATTAAAGGACAATTTTAGGACATCATATAGATAATCGGAAACTAAAATAGTGGATTTTAGTAATTATTTCATAACTTTTAAGTATTTTTTTTAAGATTTTCGGAATACTTCTAAGATAATTTTAGAATCAATGCAATTTATTTGAAGCAATTTAGTTGAAATTTTGTCCTTAAATCTTATGTGGAACCTTTTTTGAATAATCTTTAAACATTTTTTTAACTATTTGAGAACAAATTTTGAATACATTTGAGACATTTTTCGGATATTTTTGAGACAATTTTGGAGCATTTTTTGGACAGCTTTAAAGTGTTTTTACAACAAATTTGAAACATTTTTAGAACAATTTTACGACAATTTGAAAGTTTTTTAAATGATTTTCATATAGATAATTTATTTTTGCACATCTGTAGATTTGTCATCTTTAAAACATCCATTATATTGTGAGAAACATCATGGTTACGATAAAAATAATTATTATATTGTTCCTAAACATTTAATATTGTAAATACTATTTAACTTGTTGTATAACATTAATTAAATCGATTTCTGCGTAATTTTATAAATTGAAAATTCTTAAATAAATGTTACTTGTTTCATTTTGATAAATATTGAATATTAAATGTGTTTTATGGATCATGTAATATTCATACTCCGACACGGTGTAAATTTATTCTACTGTTACACCGGTATTACCCCGATATTACACCGGTTTAACACCGCAAAAGAGCACTGCTACACCGGTGTTAATACACAGGTGTTATATAGCGGTGTTAAAATGAGTCCATTTTAACACCGCTTTTTTTACAGTGTATAAATCAAATGAAAATGAATAATAATAAAGTTAGCCGACATTTTTGATTTTTTTATTTTGCTTAATTTATTAAATTATAACTAAAAAATATTTTTAAAAAATTGCACTTATAGTTTTCGAAGTTTTTAACAAATGAAAAAATTTTTTTTTATTTTTTTGTAATAATTCTTTAATAAAAAAAAATATAAATTTTTAGATCTCGGCTAACTTTATTTTCATTGAAAATGAAGTTAGCCGACATTTCAAAATTTTTATAAATTTTTTATTGAAAAAATTTTAATTAAAAAATTTCACATGTAAAAAACTTAAAAAACTATAAGTGTAATTTTTTATAAATATTTTTTTAGTTGTAATTTAATTAATAAAAAAAAATCAAAAATTTTTAGATGTCTGCTAACTTGTCATATAAATCGACTATTATTTATTATATTTTAATTTCTTCCATGCAAAATTTTTTTTCAAAAAAAAATTTTTATTTCTTCAGCTAAGAGATAAAATTATGTAAAATTTAAAAAAAATTAATTTTTTTTTATAATATTGCTGATTTTTTTTTTTAATTTTTCTCAAAAAAACTCAAATTAAAAAAAAAATATTACTTACTTTTAAAACTTCATTATTAAAAATGATTGCTAATATTGTAATACCAGAAATTATAGTTGCAGTGATATTTATATTATCTAATGAATTAAAAACATCATAATAAGTCTGTAATAAAAAAAAAAAATAATTAATCATTTAAGAAAGAAGAAAAATAAATAAATATTATAGATCAAAGGTAAGCATTTTTTCAAGGAGAAATAAAAATATAATTTTATGTCTAACTACAATCTAATAAAATCATTATTATTATTTTTTAATATTAATAGTATGAAATTATCAGTCTGACTGGTTTCAAACGTCACAAGTTGTTCTCGGATAAAAATGAATACCGCGAAAGCAATTAACGTCAAGTGTGACTGAAGAAATACATAAGATATATATTTAAGGAAATAATTAGTGTAGCAAGACTAATCCTTAATACATTTATCATTATTAATGATTATTATCACTTACGTATACAACTTTAAGAATTCCACGACGTTTTACGAGCTCCAGTCCCAATAGATCTTTTATTTGCGAGGTAAACACGTGAACAGCAGCTCCGGTTGTAAAGCCGCTAACAAGCGCGTCAGATAATAACGATGATATCAATCCGAGGCGCAATACATACATTATTAACTAGAAGATTTTAATGGTTATTGTAATTTGTTATTGATTGGTGGAAGAATGAAAAAAAATACTTGGATTATCGCGACTCCGAATGTTACAACAGTCGCTACTTCTAAAGGTGAATACTGAGGAGTATTCGATTCTTGAATATTTATTAGTAATGATGAATTTGTATTTTTTAAATTTTCTTGGTTAATGTTACTGTAAGTTAACACAACTTTTCCTGTCATCATGCAAACAACTGCAAATGTTCCTGAAATAAAGAAGAAATAATTGAATTTATTAAATAGTTTACTAGCGACCTTGCAGTCACTGTGTGACTGCCGTGACTTGTGGAATACAAATAAATAAAATTTTGCTTGATTAAATAATGATTTTTGTTAAATTGCAAGGTACTTTCTTAATTATTGACGTTTTTAAAGATATAAGCTCATTCTGATGTTACACTCATCAAGAGCTTTCATTTGAGTATCCACATGCGTTTTGATATATTTTTCATATATACATATATATAATATATATAAATATATAAAAAATTGATGTGGGTACTCAAATGAAAGGTCTTGATGAGTGTAATGTCGGGATGAGCTTATATCTTCAAAAATGTCGGTAGTTGACAAGATACAAAGTAATTTCTTAATTATTGATATTTTTAAAGATATAAGCTCATCCCGATGTTATATTCATCGAGACCTTTCATTTGAGTACCCACATGCATTTTTAATATATTTTTCATAATTACATATATATATATATATATATATATATATATATATATATATATATATATATATATATATAATATATCTAAATATATGAAGTATATGAAAAATTGATGTGGGTACTCAAATGAAAGGTCTCAATGAGTGTAACATCGGGATGAACTTATATCTTTAAAAATGTCAATAGTTCACAAGATATTTGTTAAAATGCACTGTACTTTCTTTAATATTGACGTTTTTAAAGATATAAGCTCATCGTGATGTTACACTTATCAAGAGCTTTCATTTGAGTACCCACATTCATTTTTGATATATTTTTCATATATACATATATATAATATATATAAATATATGAAAAAATTGATGGGGGTACTCAAATGAAAGGTCTCGATGAGTGTAACATCGGGGTGAGCTTATGTCTTTAAAAATGTCAATAGTTCACAAAATATTTGTTAAATTGCACTGTACTTTCTTTAATATTGACGTTTTTAAAGATATAAGCTCATCGTGATGTTACACTCATCAAGAGCTTTCATTTGAGGACCCACATGGATTTTTGATATATTTATATATTATATATATATATGTATATATAATATAATATATAAAAATTTCATATATATATATATATATATATATATATATATATATATATATATATATATATATATATATATATATATATGTATATGAAAAATATATAAAAATTTCATATATTTATATAATATATAAATATATGAAATGAGCTTATATCTTTAAAAAAGTCAATAGTGCACTAGATACAAAGTCATTTCTTAATTATGTATCTAGAGATAGAGAATTTTCTAATGCAGCCTAAATACTTATCATCATAAATTAACTATTGGTGAGAATGATACGAAATTTCTGAAAATGCACTAATTTAAGTCATAAACTTTGAAATGACACTAAATTTCACTAAAAAAAAACTGATTTTATCATATGACTATCCTAGACACCAAAATTTTCTTATTCTCTTAATAATATAGATTATTAAATAACTTACCCATTGAATTATGTCGAGATGTTCCAAAAATCATGTAAACTAAAACTGGAAAAAATGCCATGTACATTCCAACAACTGGAGGAACATTTCCTAGCATGGCATAAGCCATTCCTGAAAAATTTATTTATTAAATAATTGTATTGTCATTGGTCCTTGATAAGTGTGCTAAGTTTTTGTTTAACCCGACGTTTTTAAGTCGCCGAAAATCGAATTCAAAGATTCCGTAACATACATAGATACAGAGGTACAAGTAAAGCTATTAAAAACGTGTTTTCTCCTGTTGTTGCAGTTAATAATTACAGTTACAATTATTACCTTGAGGTATATGCATAACAGCTACGGTAATTCCCGCAGCGATGTCACCCAGCAAGTCATTTTTCCACTGGTAATTTGGTAACCAGTCAAGAATCGGAAGCGATTTCTTCAGACATGATGTTATTTTAAAGTTTTTGTACTTATTCTTCACCGAGCGTGATACTAAGAATAATTCAGATATTTAAAATAATTAAAATAGTTTTTTCTTAACTTCCCGCTAAGAAAATTGAAAATTTTCAAAAATCAGGAAGTTATTGGTTTTTTTTATATATAAATTATTAAAAATGTTGTTAATTGTAATTGGCTTACTAGATTTATCTGGTTCGGCATAATCATAACAACGATCAATATCTTCCTGCTGGTAAACTGGCCGTCGGATTATAAGTTCAATATTATTTGTCATCTCATAACTTTTATCTGCAGTTTTAAAAGAAAAAAAAAACATTATATGAAAAAATATGGTTTTATTTGTATCACATTGACAGTGTTTCACAAAAATATTTTCTAAATAGAACGATAAGCAACGCAGTCATTCTATTTAGCTTGTTTCATGTGACAAAAATTATATTTATAAAAAAATAAAATTTTGCTTTATTAAATAATGAATTTTGTTAAATTTCACTGTACTTTCTTAAATATTGACATTTTTAAAGATATAAACTCATCCTGATGTTACACTCATCAAGAGCTTTCATTTGAGTACCCACATGCATTTTTCATATATTTTTCATATATACATATACATAAATATATAAAATATATGAAAAATTGATGTGGGTACTCAAATGAAAGGTCTCGGTGAGTGTAACATTGGGATGGGTCTATATCTTTAAAAATGTCAATAGTTGACAAGATACAACTTTAATTCTTAATTATTGACATTTTTAAAGATATAAGCTCATCCCAATGTTACACTCATCAAGAGCTTTCATTTGAGTACCCATATGCATTTTTTATATATTTTTCATAAATACATATATAGAATATATATAAATATATGAAATATATGAAAATTTGATGTGGGTGCTCAAATGAAAGGTCTTGACGAGTGTAACATCGGGATGAGCTTAGATCTTTAAAAATGTCAATATTTCTCAAGTTACAAGGTTATTTCTTTATTATGTATCTAGAGATAGAGAATTTTCGAATGCAGCCTAAATACTTATCATCATAAATTAACTATCGGTGAGAATGATATGAAATCTTGAAAAGGCTCAAATTCAAATTAAGACCTTTGCAATGACACTAAATTTCACTAAAAAAAACCGATTTTATCACATGAAAATCCTAGACACAAAATTTTTCTTATTCTCTTAATAATACAAATTAAATTTTTTTATTGAAAAAATTATTACAAAAAAATTGAAAGAATTATTTTCAAATGTCAAAAATTTATACGTGCAATTTTTTTCAAGTATTTTTTTCACTTGTAATTTAATTGATAAACAAAATAAAAAATTGTTAATTTTAGCATAATAATATTTTTTAAAATAATAAAAAAATATAAAGAGTATCAATGTACGACAAAAAAACTAAGAAAGAAGAAATAATCTTCTAGTAAACAAAATAAGCTCAAAATAAATTGTCATAAACCAGCAACTTGATTCGCTAATCAAAAAATTTGATAATATATTTTATAAATAATAATGATTAACAAAAATTTAATAAAAAATGCTTTTATAGTCTTACCGCAGTTATATTCATTATTTTTATTGGTAATTAACTGACTAGTCTCCATATTTTAATTAAAAAAAAAAACTCAAACTAATAAAAAGTGAAAGTTAACTTTTTACAGCCAGTTAAAGTTATTGCAATAAAATAAGCCACTGATATTGAAGAAAAAAAATCGACACGTCAATGATAAGAATTATTTAGATATAACTTCTGAAACTGGACACTAAACTAACAACTATCCACTAAAACACTCTAATCATTAAATTTATAATTTAAAATATTTAATTACTCCTCTAGTATTTATTTTAACGAAATAAGTGAGCTCGCAAGATGATTACACAACATGATCAATGAGTCCAATAAATTACAGAGAGAGATGCGTTGATTTTTATTCATTTGTATGGTCACGCGGCTATCTCAACTCTCAATACAACTCATATATATCTTTATTAATCTGAGTGGGATGGATGATTATTATATTAACGCTCGTTTTACGATATAATACACGTTTACTGTTCAACTCACATATTTTCTTTTAAACTTACAATACTTTTCACGTACAGTACTTTTATTCGCTTTGAAAATTAAATCAAGTGTTAATGTAATATAAATACTATACACCGCATCTTGTTATTCATTAGATACAATACGCTAATTTACTTTTTATTTTTTTTTATCGTATAATTACAACCGAAAAATAAATATTTTAAATAATAATTATGAAATTGTTGAAATTACTAAGATAAAAGTCGCTTTTAGAGATAAAAAATTAACTGCTTGGATTTTTATTATTGTTTTGTTTTGTTTGAAAATTGCACGATAAATAATTAATTATTTTAATAGATACAATTTTAAAATAAATTATCAAATATTTTATTTTACATAGTGGTGAGAAGATATTTTTATATGTATTTTTTTTTATTGCAAGTGATTATTTCAATATTTCTTCTCTATTAAAAAAATAAAAAAGTATTAGCAACCTTGCAGTAACTATGTGACTACCGGGACTTGTGAAATATAAATAAATAAAATTTTGCTTTATTAAATAATGACTTTTGTTAAATTGCACTGTATTTTGTTAACTATTGACGTTTTTAAAGATATAAGCTTATCCTGATGTTACATTCATCAAGAGCTTTCATTTGAGTACCTACATGCATTTTTAATATATTTTTGATATATACATATATATATAATATATATAAATATATGAAAAATTGATGTGGGTACTCAAATGAAAGGTCTTGATGAGTGTAACATCGGGATGAGCTTATATCTTTAAAAATGTCAGTAGTTGACAAGATACAAGGTCATTTCTTATTTATTGATATTTTTAAAGATATAAGCTCATCCCGATGTTATATTCATCGAGACCTTTCATTTGAGTACCCACATGCATTTTTGATATATTTTTCATATATACATGTATATATAATATATATATAAATATATAAAAAATTGATGTGGGTACTCAAATGAAAGGTCTTGACGAGTGTAACATCGGGATGAGCTTATATCTTTAAAAATGTCAGTAGTTGACAAGATACAAGGTCATTTCTTAATTATTGATATTTTTAAAGATATAAGCTCATCCCGATGTTATATTCATCGAGACCTTTCATTTGAGTACCCGTATGAATTTTGATATATTTTTTATATATACATATATATAATATATATAAATATATAAAAAATTGATGTGGGTACTCAAATGAAAGGTCTTGACGAGTGTAACATCGGGATGAGCTTATATCTTTAAAAATGTCAGTAGTTGACAAGATACAAGGTCATTTCTTAATTATTGATATTTTTAAAGATATAAGCTCATCCCGATGTTATATTCATCGAGACCTTTCATTTGAGTACCCGTATGAATTTTGATATATTTTTTATATATACATATATATAATATATATAAATATATAAAAAATTGATGTGGGTACTCAAATGAAAGGTCTTGACGAGTGTAACATCGGGATGAGCTTATATCTTTAAAAATGTCAGTAGTTGACAAGATACAAGGTCATTTCTTAATTATTGATATTTTTAAAGATATAAGCTCATCCCGATGTTATATTCATCGAGACCTTTCATTTGAGTACCCGTATGAATTTTGATATATTTTTATATATACATATATATAATATATATAAATATATAAAAAATTGATGTGGGTACTCAAATGAAAGGTCTTGACGAGTGTAACATCGGGATGAGCTTATATCTTTAAAAATGTCAGTAGTTGACAAGATACAAGGTCATTTCTTAATTATTGATATTTTTAAAGATATAAGCTCATCCCGATGTTATATTCATCGAGACCTTTCATTTGAGTACCCGTATGAATTTTGATATATTTTTATATATACATATATATAATATATATAAATATATAAAAAATTGATGTGGGTACTCAAATGAAAGGTCTTGACGAGTGTAACATCGGGATGAGCTTATATCTTTAAAAATGTCAGTAGTTGACAAGATACAAGGTCATTTCTTAATTATTGATATTTTTAAAGATATAAGCTCATCCCGATTTTATATTCATCGAGACCTTTCATTTGAGTACCCGTATGAATTTTGATATATTTTTTATATATACATATATATAATATATATAAATATATAAAAAATTGATGTGGGTACTCAAATGAAAGGTCTTGACGAGTGTAACATCGGGATGAGCTTATATCTTTAAAAATGTCAGTAGTTGACAAGATACAAGGTCATTTCTTAATTATTGATATTTTTAAAGATATAAGCTCATCCCGATGTTATATTCATCGAGACCTTTCATTTGAGTACCCACATGCATTTTTGATATATTTTTCATATATACATGTATATATAATATATATATATATATATATATAAATATATAAAAAATTGATGTGGGTACTCAAATGAAAGGTCTTGATGAGTGTAACATTGGGATTAGCTTATATCTTTAAAAATGTCAATAGTTCACGGAATACAAGGTCATTTCTTAATTATGTATCTAGAGATAGAGCATTTTCGAATGCAGCTTAAATACTTATCATAATAAATTGACTATCGATCAGAATGATATGAAACCTTGAAAAGGTTCAATTTCAAATCAAGACCTTTCTAATGATACAAAATTCAACCATAAAAACCCATTTTATCATATAAAGACACTGGCCACAAAATTTTTCTTATTCTATTAATAATATAGATTTCAATATTTCTTCTCAATTAAAATTTTATTTTTTTTTGGTGTTATCAGTCACACTTACACATTGTACACTGAGACAAAAATTTCTTTAAAAAAAAAAATGGGTAATATTGTCATAAAATATTAATTTTTTGATTTGGAAAAAAACAAAGTGCGAATTTTCATCTAAAATTATTTTTTTTCCAAATTTGAAGAACTTTTTTCAACAAAAAATTTTTTATTTCTTCAGCTAAGAAATAAAATTTTTTCAGAGGAAGATTATTTAATAAATAATGTATAATTAGATAATTACCAAATGCCGTTAATAAATTAATAAGTTATATGGTTAAATTAATCAAGTACCTCACTTCGCAAGAGATTTTTAAGAACTAATCTATTATTTTAACTTAAAAACAAACTTATTATTAAGTAAAAACTTGAAGCATTACATCGATGTCAAGAAAACGATTTCTCTGATCTTGAATAATCATTAATGGTTGTTACGAAATTTAACTATTTATTTATTATTCTTTTGCTCTAATTATCTCAAGGCAAGAGCACGGGCCAATTTCACTGATTATTTATTTTTTTTTTAACAAACCAAATTGTGTGCAACAAATCTCTCAAATTTAAAACTCTTAATTTAATTATTTAAGTTAATTTTTCCATTTTATATAAATACTTTTCTTAAAATTTTTAATTTACTAAAAAATGACAATAATTCTCAGTTAGTAAAAAATAAAATTCACTGTCACTTAGAAAAATTCTATATTAAGCTAAAGTATAACAGCGGCTTAGTATGAATCAACTTAAATATAAAACAATACAATTGTTCACTCAGCTCGTATGCGTAATTACATTAATGATAATTCACATCCGATAATCTAAATACAAACGCAGCGTATGTACGATAAAATTTAATAGAAACAAAAATTTCTTTGTAATATGATACAAATATTATTATTGTTATTATATTATTATTATAAATTGTACATAATAATAATAATAATAATAATAATAATAATAATAATAATAATAATTTGATTTAAAATCTTATAAGAAGAAATAACCAATACGTTCAACTTGACACTAAACACTCGATACAAGTAATGAACATAGCTTATTAACATTTAATAAAATTATAGAAGTCGCTGTTTTATAATAATAATAATAATAATAATAATAATCATAAATTAAAACAAACCTTCTACCACTTTTCTCTCCACGTAATGATTACATATAAACTGACAATGAAAGAAGAAAAAATCAACTACTTTAAAATTAATATTCTAAAAACGAATCAACAATCATCATAATTTAAAAACTAAAATTAAATTACATGTATACATATGTTAAAAAGCAACATTAAAAAACACTAAGTTGTAAAATAAATATTAATTAATAATAAAATATTAATTATTACTTGTATATCATTCTAAAAATAGCACAAATTTATAGAGTAGTTTAATTTAAAAAATTAATATTCGAGTGACGAGTAGATAAAAATTATAAGTTAAAAATGTAGAGTATATAATAAGGTGTATTTTTATCAAATAAGTTTATTTGATCTTGGCACACGAGACTTAACTCTATACTATAATTACAGATCTTCGTGTACATGGCCGTTACAATGAATTTTATTTAGTATCTTAAGACCTACTTATATTTTCAAGGGCGAACATCAGCTGTATACAAACGAATTTATTTTGATGACACACGGATGTACTTTATAAATACTAAAAACCTTCAAACTTGTCAGATACATAAATTTTTTTTTAATTTAATTTTCCTCACACTCTTAATTATATAGATTGGAATTTCTTCTTAATTTAATAGTTAAGAAAGTAAAGTGCGATTTAACAAATCTCTTGGGAACTATTGACATTTTTAAAGATATAAGCTCATCCTGATGTTACACTCATCGAGACCTTTCATTTAAGTACCCACATCAATTTTTTATATATTTATATATATTATATATGTATATGCATAAATGAAGAATATATAAAAAATGCATGTACTCAAATGAAAGCTCTTGATGAGTATAACATCGAGATGAGCTTATATCTTTAAAAATGTCAATAATTAAGAAATGACCTTGTATCTCGTGAAATATTGACATTTTTAAAGATATAAGCTCATCCCAATGTTACACTCATCGATACCTTTAATTTGAGTACCCACATCTATTTTTCATATATTTATATATTTTTCATATATATTTTTAAAAATGTGAATAATTAAGAAATGACCTTGTATCTTGTGAACAATTGACATTTTTAAAGATATAAGCTCTTCTCGAAATTACATTCATCGAGACCTTTCATTTGAGTACCCATATCAATTTTTTATATATTTTATATATTTATATATTATATATATGTATATATATATGAAAAATATATAAAAAATGCATGTGGGTACTCAAATGAAAACTCTTGATGAGTGTAACATCAGGATGAGCTTATATCTTAAAAAATATTATCAATAATGAAGAAATGACTTTGTATCTTGTGAAATATTGACATTTTTAAAGATATAAGCTCATCCCGATGTTGTGCTCATCAAGACCTTTCATTTGAGTACCCACAACAATTTTTCATATATTTATATATATTATATATATGTATATATGAAAAATATATCAAAAATGCATGTGGGTACTCAAATGAAAGCTCTTGATGAGTGTAACATCGGGATGAGCTTATATCTTTAAAAATTTCAATAGTTAAAAAAGTACAGTGCAATTCAACAAAATTCATTATTTCTTAAAGCAAAATTTTATTTATTCATAGTTCACGAGTCACGGCAGTCACATAGTGACTGCAAGGTTGCTAGTATAGATTAAAATTTCTTCTTCAATAAACTGAAGTAATTTACTTAATTTCCTATTTTAACTTACAGCTATCTTCAAATAAATTAACTTGGTTGTATTCTAAGTGAATTATGGCCGTGGTTCAAGTATTCATCACATTAATGATAATTAAAATAATAAATAGTTTATCTTTAGTGAATAAATCTTTAGAAATAGGAGACACATGGGAAGAATATGACGATCCGCTTTTAGGAGTTCCTCTTAAATTTAATAATTTGGTTACTAATATATCCAGCGAAGATGAAACAGAAGATTACAATCCTATAGTAGGCGCTCCTATTAATAAAACGTGGAGTGACTTATACCTGTTGACTCAAGATGAAAACTTGGACGAGTCTTTCTTCTTAAACTGGGACGTCGAAGAGACTATTCGTGACGCAGCTTATTACATCCGTGATCACAAGTTCAACGACTTTGATCGGCGTTATTATAGAAATATGAGTGATTACGAAAAAACAAGTAGTAGTAGATTGTACCAAGAGTTTGCTAAGCCCAGGTTAAATTCCCTGCATTGGCAAGTACTGAAGTACTGCAATGGCGGATTTTTTCAGTGTCTCAAGTACGTTGACAGTATGATTAAAAAAACGTCACCAAAGCGGCTTGATGATATTCTATATGTGATTATTAAAAATAATTGGAGTAGGAAAACTCATAATCAGCAAATAAATGTCCTTGATAATCAATGCAAATCATCGCGTGATAATTATTCACCGTTTCAAGGACCTCTTGGTATTTCTTCTTCTTTATCTTTTTTTTTTATTCTTCTGCTTCTTCTTCTTTTATTATTATTATTATTAATTTTTAACTTCCCGCTAAGAAAATTGAAAATTTTCAAAAATCGGGAAGTTATTGTTTTCACCCCGTTTTGCAAAAATCGAGTTTTCATCAGATCTCGACGTTTAAAGGTCACAGGAAGCTTCCCTGACTATCCCCGCGAGGTTGTCACTATGTCTGTATGTATGTGTGTGTGTGTGTGTGGGTGTAAGTATGTGAATCGCTTATAACTTTTGAACGATTGAACCGATCAGAATCTACCAAACGGCGTTCTACAGAATTCCCTCAAACTTAGATTTCCTATGAATTTGAATCGATTTGGACCGATAGATTTTGAGAAATTTTGAGAAATCTAAAAAAAAATCGGAAAAAAATTTATTTTGAGTGGTTTTTTTGGAATAACTTTTAAACGGCTTCATCGATCAATTCCAAAAACTGATCCGCCCTTGAGCTTGAAAAACCACGTCGATCACCGCTAATCCGGTCAAAATCGGTTGATTCGTTCGAGAGATAGCGTGAACGAAAGAAAACCGAAAAAAGTGTTTTTTTCACATAACTTCGATATTTCTTTTCGGATCGTTTTTGGTGAAATAGAATAATTTCTAGAACTTAAAAAACCGCGTCGATCGCCGTCAATAACGTAATATTCGGTTGATTGGTTCGAGAGATATCCTCGACGAAATATTTGGAAACAAGGATTTTTTCAACATAACTACGACATTTTTTGGAATAACTTTCAAACAGCTCTACCGATCGATTCCAAAAATTAATCAGCTTTTAAAATTAAAAAACCACGTCGATCGCCGCCGGTCCAGTCAAAATCGGTTCTTTCGTTCGGGAGTTATCGTTGACGAAAGAAAACCGAAAAAAGTGTTTTTTCAGAATTACTCCGAAATTCCTGGTTTGATTAAACTAAAATTACAGATTCTTCATGGGGCTTAAAAAATTGCGTTGAATGCTGCTAACTACGTAAAAATCGATTCATTTATTCAAAAGTTATTGCAGTTTGAAAATTTAAAAAATTGTATTTTATCAAACTTCTATCAGACTTTTGAGCACGAAGAGCTCAAAAGCATAGAAAAGCTATCCCTTTAAGCTCAGAGAGCTCAAAATAACACATAAATTGTATTTTTGAGCTCGGAGAGCTCAAAAACATCATTAGAGCAATTTTAAGCACCTAGGTATGAAATGAGCGGGAAGTTGCACGGATGACCTTCAGGGTCTACCGTTTTTCTAATTTTTTTTTAACTATTAAAGTGAAGATATATTTATAGATTTCTTCTCTATAAATATTTCTATATTATTCTCTAATAATAATTACTTAGACTGTAAAATTTAAATCATGATATTGTATACATGGTCAAACAAATTCAATTGTTATTTTGAATTGTAATATTGTAGAGCGTTTTCAATGGCGAACATCTGTCAGTTATTATTTATGCTGGTACACAATATTGAATAGACCAGAAATGAAACATTTTAATGAATCTTGTGATAATTTTGCTAATTGTCTTGATGATAAATACTTTACTAATAATAAAGACCCACGAGCTGATGATAAAATACCATTTGCATGCGCATTTTATAGCTTTTGTCCTGATCCTTGCTGCCCTTTGAAACATGTTTCTAGTATTTTGGATTGTTCTAAAAGTCTATTGAATCCATGCTTGATTAATAGTAAAAAAGGTAACAAAAAAAAACAATTAAGGTAAAAAACCCCATTAGTGGCACCTTTAACCCCTATTAGTGGCACTTTTTCTTTCAATGAAAAAATGTTCTACTTGGAATAAAAATTAAACATTTTTTTGATCTAAAGGTTTTAAAGATTAGAAATAATACATTCATTATTGAAATTAACGATTTCATTAATTGAATAAGTAACAAAATCAAAGAAAGTGTCAGTAATGGGGTCCCCGCCACTAATGGGGTCTTTTACCCTATTATAAAATTTTAAGAAATTAAATTAAGCAGACATTTAAAAATTTTTTTATTTTTTTATTAATAATTAACTAGGCCTAGAAAATTATTTATTAAAAATTGTACTCATAATTTTTCTGAGTTTCTAAAAATAGAATTTCTTGAATAAATTTTTCTTACTATAATTTATTAGTTAAAAAATTTCTTAAAAAAATTTCATGTGTAGAAATTCAAAAAAATTACAAATACAAATTTTTTAAATTGAAATTTTAGCATTATTTTATCAATTAAATATAACTAAAAAATTTTTATCCATAATAATACAAATTTTAATTTAATGTAATTCCAAATTAAATAAACTTAAAATATTTCAGAATATAATAATTGTTATTTCCCATTCGAAAATAATTACAACTTCAATTCACTGATAAGCAATAAATTGAATTTAACCTGCGATTGTGACGAACCAGGATACGAATGGTCGTCAAAATTTGGACTATGCATAGATATTGATGAATGTTCGACAAATCTTCATGATTGTTGGCCAGAATCTCATACAGTTTGTGTTAATTTGCCAGGAAGTTTTGATTGTGTTTGCGAGCTCGGATATGAGTACGACAATGGAACAGAGAAGTGTAAAAATAACTATGCGGTTCAAAATGTTCTTAGACAATCTTTGTCGATTGTTAGTTCAACTCCGCAAAGCTTGTTCGATATAATCGTTAATTCTTTAACAAAAAAAATTGATATTTTGTAATAAAAAAATCATTAAGATTTTTAGATATTAAATAATTGATGTTTATTGATAAGTTTCAAGTAATTATTTCTTCAGTGATTATAAATAAATATGGATAAAAACGCATGTGCAAAAATAATTAACATCCATTGTCTCCAGGGCGCAAAGTATCAAGTAACTTTTGTACAAGTTTCATCACAGGTTTAATTGGTCTTTTTCCAATAGTATAATTTTTATTTATTTCCAAGCAAGTACCATCGGAATCTGACGCAGGCCAGTTTAGATCTCCTAATATTGGATCTGTTGCATTTGGTGTCGGGTTCCTGATGATCAAAAGTAATTGAATTATTATAAATTATAATTTTTTTAAATAAAAATTTTTTTTTTTACTTATTTATTGAATGTCGCTTTAACCATTTGGTCCTAAGCGACGGAAATTTTAATTTTTATAAATTTTAATTTTTTATCAATTTTTATTAATTTTTATTTTTGCAAATTTTAATTTTTATCAATTTTTATTTTTATATTTTTAATTTTTATACATTTTAATTTTTTGATTCCAATTTTTACAAATCTTTATTTTTCAAAATTTTAATTTTAATCAATTTTTATTAATTTTAATTTTTATTCATTTATATTTTGATCAATTTTAATTTTTATACATTTTAATTTTTTGTTAATTCCAATTTTTACAAATCTTTATTTTTCAAAATTTTAATTTTAATAAATTTTTATTTTTATTAATTTATATTTTGATCAATTCTAATTTTTATACATTTTAATTTTTTGTTAATTCCAATTTTTACAAATCTTTATTTTTCAAAATTTTAATTATTATCAATTTTTATTCTTGTAAATTTTAATTTTTATAAATTATAAAAATAATTTACCCATATTTAGCAAAATTAGTCCAGAGTTTAACCATCTTACTGCGCTGCTTGCTGATAGAACTCTGGGGATTAAGACTTTGATTCCTATGAGATACCCAAAAAACATGAGCGATGTCATCAGAATGAGCTGTACCATTTAAAAAATTCCCCTCAACTTTGTGGATCGCTTGAGGATAATCAAACGAATTTTTATAGTAATAAATCGGTTGTTTACTGTTCTTGATCAAATATTTCTGAGTACGGTCAATACCGTCCTTGAAAGCTATATCTGTGGTCAAGTCCGTTACTACATAAATTACATCGACCGTTAAAGTACCCAAATCAGTCAGGCCTGTTGACACTATATTCTCCAGTATGTCTAAGTTTAAAATAGTGTTTACTCCCGGTAGATGGATAAATTGATTAATCGTTTGATTTATAGACTCCAAAAAAGTCGTAACGTCTGAGGCAAATGATAAAGTTTCTAAATCAACGAACCCGATTATTTGCGGGACGTGATTGAAGTCACCAGACTCGTATTTCTTTATTGAACATTCGTTTAAAAATGGAGCCTTTGATACTGAAGGGTATTCGATCGTTGGATTAAATGGTAAGTCAAGCTGTAATTAAATTATTAATTATTCCTATTAATTTCGAATTTTCAATTAATAAAAAAAAAATGTTGATAATTACAAGGGTCATATTTTTTGTCCCTTCAATAATTTGTTCAGCCGTGACATTTTTTAATTTTTCTAGAAGAACTGTTTTATTGTCAGTAGTAATTCCTAATATTTCTCCGAGATAAAAACTTCGTGAAACAGCTTCTTCTGGTCGATAAAATGCCCAAAAATTCAAGGGAGTTCCACTCATGTATATAGCTCCATGAAATAATCCTAAATATACACCGAAAAATGAATAATTTTGGAGAGCTTCATCTTCCTGATTTGAGTAGAAAAATTCTTAAACTTAAAAAATTTTTAACTTCCCGCTAAGAAAATCGAAGATTTTCAAAAATCGGGAAGTTATTGTTTTCACCCCGTTTTGCAAAAATCGAGTTTTCATCAGATCTCGACATTTGAAAGTCACAGGAAGCTTCCCTGACTATCCTCGCGAGGTTGTCACGGTATCTGTATGTGTGTGTGTGTGTGTGTGTGTGTGTGTGAAAGTATGTGAACCGCTTATAACTTTTGAACGGCTTGACCGATTTCATCGCGGTTGGTGCCATTCGAAAGGGCTTGACCAAACTTAGATTTTAAAAACTATTTGGACCGATTCAGATCAATAGATTTTGAGAAATCTTAAAAAAACTTAGAAAAAAAAATTTTTTTCAAATGTGGTTTTTTTGGAATAACTTTTAAACGGCTCAAAGGTTCAATTCCAAAAACTAATCAGCTCTTAACCTCAAAAAACCACGTCGATCGCCACCAATCCGTTCAAAATCGGTTGATTCGTTCGAGAGATATCGTGAACGAAAGAAAACCGAAAAAAGTGTTTTTTCGGAATAACTCCAAAATTCCTAGCGCGATCAATTCGAAATTTGAGATTCTTTGTGAGGCTTGAAAAACTGCGTCGAATACTTCTAACCGCGTAAAAATCGGTTTATTCATTCAAAAGTTATTGCGGTTTAAAAATTCAAGAAATAGTGTCTCATCAAATCTCTATCAGACTTTTGAGCTCGAAGAGCTTTAAAGCATAGGAAAGCAATCTCTTTGAGCTCGGAGAGCTCAAAATAACCCATAAATTGTATTTTTGAGCTCGAAGAGCTCAAAAATGTCATTGGTGCGATTTTAAGCGCCTAAGTATGGAATTAGCGGGAAGTTGCAGGGATGGCCTTCAGGGTCAACCGTTTTCCTAATTTTTTTAATTTAAGGGGGTGTTCTGGTCTAGAAGCTTAAATTTAAGGTAATTTTTTAAGTCCCGTAAAAAAAAAGGCAATCAATATTTTTACTATTCATTTTTTTATAAGATATTTATTAATATTTCAGGAATACAAGAAAAAAAAAAGTTGAAAAAAAATTTTTTTTCACAGAAGAGCAACTGCCTGAAAAAAAAATTAATTTTTGTACCACTTTTTTTGAGTTTTCCGATTTTTTTAAAAATAGTAAGTATTGAAATTTGGGGATAAGGATAGTTCACGCGACAGAGAAGTCTATAAAGAAGACTTACACCAAATTTTAAGTAATTCGGTTCAGAAGAACTTGAGAAATCGTGGGTTTTGTTTTAAAAAAGACAGTTTCAAGAAAAACACGTTTAAAGTCTCGCGTAAAGTTTCTCGCGGTCTAGTTCCGGCCGAGCCGGATATTTTCAAAGTTAAGCTTTGAAAATATGAAAAAAAAAATCCATTTTTTCAAATTTCTAGACCAGAATACTCCCTTAAGTGAATTTTACTTGTTTCAAGAATTTTTCGTCTTGATTCAAGACAATGAAACTCTTCAAAATTATTTTTTTGGTTTAAGAATTATTCTTTTGATTCAAGTTGAATTTTTTTTAATTTTGTTATTAATGTTACCTTTAGAAAGAGGAGATAAAACATGGAACCCAACACTTGCAGACCCAGCACTTTGTCCAAAAATAGTAACCCGATTAGGGTCGCCTCCAAATTTATCAATGTTTCGCTTCACCCAACGCAACGCAAGAGCCTGGTCCTTCAATCCCGCATTACCAGTCGCAGCTGAAATGTTCAGTGCCAAAAATCCAAGAGCTCCTAGACGATAATTCATCGCAACAATTACAACGTCATCTTCGATTAAAAGATCTGGACCATATCTTGTTCTATTGACGTATCCGGTAACGAACGCTCCTCCGTAAATCCAGACCATTACGGCGCGTAATTTATTATCCGTAGAATTGATCTTTTTAAATTTACACAACATTCATTTATTATTACAATTATTATACTGAAATCAGCAGACATCTGACAAATTTTAAAATTTTTATTACAAATAAATTATAAAAAAAAAACATTTTTTTTTTCAAATTTGCACTTGTAATTTTTTTTTAATTTCTAGATGTTATAATTTTAACTGGTTACTTTTAGTATTGTTTATAAATAATTATTAATTATAATTAACAATACTAACTTTAGGCGTGTAAACATTAAGGTAAAGACAGTCTTCATGTCCATCGTAGAACTTGTCTTCATAATTCCATTGGGGACAAACGCTTGCTTCTCTAGTTGTATTACGGACATCTTTCCACTCATCAACTTCTTCTGGAGGCTGTAAAAGTTTAATTAATATTCAACTTAAATTAATTAAAATGATTAATTTTATACATGTGAAGAGATATAATTTACTTGAAATCTTAAACGACCAACTGGAGGTTTGCCATATGGAACGCCTTCATAACTCGCATAAGAAATATTTTTTGCAACAGTCTGTAAAATTTTACCCTGAATTGGACCTTTTTCAGTTTTTATGATTTCTGTTGGTTTTAATTGAGCTGAATATTTGATCAGAAAAAATATTATTGGAAAATATAAATAATTCATATTATTATTTTAAGTGTGTATTGTAAATTTGAATATTTAGTGAAGACTAATATTTTTCTTTTAACTTACTTAATTTATAAACAAATGTGAAAAATTTTTTTTCTTTATACAAGTTATAGGTATCATAAATAATATTCAATATTAACTGATATGATTAGACAAAACGGTGAACTCAATGTCATTTCGTCCATTAAATATGAAACTTATTAGTACAATTGCATGAAGTTATCAGTTTTCCCTAATCATTTATTTTTCAATTGCAAGTAATTGTCTACAATTAAAATTCAGTGCGGTAACTTCACTTGTTTAAAATTTATATTTTTTCTTTATGCAACTTTTCTTCCGACAATAGAGAGCGCTTATTTATCTTCTGTCGAATACATCATCTTTTGGCTATTTTGGCTATATTCCCTAGCGGATACCTGGTGACGGCCAAACTACGGTGAATTCACTTTACCGATGAAAGAATAGTATATTTCTTACCTAGGGCAGGAAAATAAGAAATGTCTCAGATTACATGTAATTGTTGACCGAGGCGAAGCCGAGGTCGACAAACATGTGATCTGAGGCTTTCTTATTTCCTGCCCGTGGTGAAAATGCTATTTTTCTCCTCGACGGAGGCGGAAAGCGGCATTTTTATTTAGCGCAGCGGGCGGAAAATTGATGCTTTCCGCCCGGAGGGAAGAAAAGTCTATTTGCGGTTGAACCACCGTCGTTCAACGGTGAAAAATAAGTGAAGTTGTGAAAAGTTCTGACGGTAATTGCATGGTTCATACAATGAACATTCACAAGATTTTCTCCATTTTTTTCCCACTTAATAACTATGATTTTCCGACCCCTTGATTGTCTTCAGACATAAATACAACGGTGAATGACTAGTAAAAATTCGGTGAATAAAAAGTATTTCGGTGGTGAATCCACGGTAGTCTGCGAGCGAATTTCAGGTCAAATGGCGGTAAAGAAGATAGTAACGGTAAAGAAGAAATTTTATACCAACGATCCATTGATAAATTGCTGGGTGAAGTTTTATTTGTAAATGTAAAAAAATTTTATAAAATAATATATGAGGCTAATAAAATATAAATAAATAGTTAATAAAAATAATTTGAAAAAGGATTCAGTCACTATAATTTTTGATATAAAAAAAAACACCTTTTATAAATTTTTGTGAAATTTCAGGATTTTTTTTTTATGAAATTTTAAATTCAACGTAGCTTCATGAAATTAAAAAAAAAATTTTTTTTGATTAATAAAATTTAATGCATTTATTTTGGGTGATAAATTCACAGAATGATTTATTATTTAGAATTCATGGAATAGAAATAATTATCAAAACTAAATTAAGTATCCGTAAAATAGATGGTGATTAAAATGCATCTTTAATGCACGTCTGGGATAGCATTACAGGAAAATCCCTTGACTGTCAATCAGATGATCCGAGTTCGATCCCCGGTCTGGGCGAAGTGAATTTACATTGAATTTTTTTTTTTTTTTTTTAATATTATCGTATACGCGAACATTATACGAGCTTAATATCGATTATTCTGGGTGAATACACCTATTTTCTTTAATCGGATTCCTACGATGACACGGTAAATCGACCGTAATGAGCTAGTTGTTTGTCAGTTATATGCGGGTGAATTGATGGTCAAATGTCGGTCAGATCACCGTAAGTTCACTCGCAGAAAAAGGTATTTCTCGGATGTACAGTCGGTAAATCAATCGTCAAAATTGTTCACAATGACACCTAATGTAAACCGTTAAATCACTTCATATAGACTAATGTTTGACCGTGAATTGACCATATTATAACCGTGGCGGTGAAACCGCTAGGGTTGGTTTAAATTTAAACCAACGCCTGAAACAAAGTAATAGTAGATTGTAATTTTTTAAGATGAGAGAGTCGTTATTTACTATAGTGACAGCTACTAATCACATTTTCGATATTAAATTTTTGTAATATTTACATTTGTGCCACCCCGATGTCCGCTGTACTATTTGAAACTATAAAAATTAACCGAAATCTGAGTGAATTTTATAGTTTATTTTTTTCCGTGTAACAATAATCATTAATTTTTTATTTTTTGAACAAATTTTTATTTAATAATAATAATCATAATAATAATTTTGTAAAAAAATCATAAAGATTTTTAGACATTGAATAATTCATAGTTATTGATAAGTTTCAAGTAATTATTCCTTCAGTGATTATAAATAAATATAGATAAAATCGAATGTGCAAAAAAAATTAACATCCATTATCTGCAGAGCGAAAAGTATCAAGTAACTTTTGTATACGTTTCAGCACAGGTTTGATTGGTCTTTTTCCAATAGAATAATTTTTATTTATTTCCAAGCAAGTACCATCGGAATCTGACGCCGGCCAGTTTAAATCTCCTAGTATTGGATCTGTTGCATTTGGTGTCGGGTTCCTGATGATCAAAAGTAAGTGAATTATTATAAATTATAATTTTTTTAAATTAAAAATGTTTTTTTTATTTATTTATTGAATGTCGCCTCAACTATTTGGTCCTAGGCGACGGAAATTTTAATTTTTATAAATTTTAATTTTTTATCAATTTTTATTAATTTTTATTTTTGCAAATTTTAATTTTTATCAATTTTTATTTTTGTAAATTTTAATTTTTATACATTTTAATTTTTTGTTAATTCCAATTTTTACAAATCTTTATTTTTCAAAATTTTAATTTTAATAAATTTTTATTTTTATTAATTTATATTTTGATCAATTCTAATTTTTATACATTTTAATTTTTTGTTAATTCCAATTTTTACAAATCTTTATTTTTCAAAATTTTAATTGTTATCAATTTTTATTCTTGTAAATTTTAATTTTTATAAATTATAAAAATAATTTACCCATATTTAGCAAAATTAGTCCAGAGTTTAACCATCTTACTGCGCTGCTTGCTGATAGAACTCTGGGGATTAAGACTTTGATTCCTATGAGACACCCAAAAAACATGAGGAATGTCATCAACGTGAACTGTACCATTCAATAAATTTCCTTTAACTTTGTGGAGTGCTTGAGGATAATCAAACGAATTTTGATAGTAATAAATCGGTTGTTTATTGTTCTTGATCAAATATTTCTGAGTACGGTCAATACCGTCCTTGAAAGCTATATCTGTGGTCAAGTCCGATAATACATAAATTACATCGACCGTTAAAGTACCTACGTCAACTAGGCCTGTTGATACTGTATCCTTCAGTTTGTCTAAGTTTAAAATATTTCTTATTCCCGGTAGATTGATTAATTTATTAATCGTTTGATTTACAGAATGCAAAAAAATCGTAACGTCTGTGACAAACGCTAATGTTTCTAAATCAACGAAGCCGATTATTTGCGGGACGTGATTGAAGTCACCAGACTCGTATTTCTTTACTGAACATTCGTTTAAAAATGGAGTCTTTGATACTGAAGGGTATTCGATCGTTGGATTAAATGGTAAGTCAAGCTGTAATTAAATTTTAAATTATTAATTATTCCTATTAATTTCAGATTTTTCAATTTATAAAAAAAAAATGTTGATAATTACAAGGGTCATATTTTTTGTCGCTCTAATAATTTGTTCAGCCGTGACATTTTTTAATTGTTCTAAAAGAATTGTTTTATTGTCAGTAATAATTCCTAATATTTTTCCGAGATAAAAACTTCGTGAAACAGCTTCGCCTGGTCGATAAAACGCCCAAAAATTCAAGGGAGTTCCACTCATTTGTATAGCTCCATGAAATAATCCTAAGTACACACAGAAATAGTATATTACATACCTAGGCCAGTAAAATAAGAAAAGTCTCAGATCACATGTAATTGTTGGCCGAGGCGAAGCCGAGGTTGACAAACATGTGATCTGAGGCTTTACTTTTTACTGGCCAAGGTGTGTATACTATTTTTCTGCTCGACGTAGCCGGAATGTGGTAACTTTGTTTAGCGCAGCGGCCAGAAAGTTGCCACTTTCCGGCCGGAAGGCAGAAAAAAAAATGTGAGTGTACCAGAGTACACAGGTAAGAAGTGAAACTTCTTTATGACATATCATTTTTTTAAAATTTCGCGTTACTAGAACCGTAAGGGCGTATCTCAAAATATACGCCCTTATGGTTCTGCAGGACCATAAGGGCGTATAAAAAAAAATTTTTCTCCCCTCCGGGCGGAAAGCGTCAATTTTCCGCCCGCTGCGCCAAATGAAAATGCCGCTTTCCGCCTTCGTCGAGGAGAAAAATAGTATTCTCACCATGGGCAGGAAATAAGAAAGCCTCAGATCACATGTTTGTCGACCTCGGCTTCGCCTCGGTCAACAATTACATGTAATCTGAGACATTTCTTATTTTCCTGCCCTAGGTAAGAAAATACTATTTTTGCTCCAATCAATGTAAAAATGTTGAAAATATTAACGTCTATGGAAAAAACGAAAAAAAAAATTTTTTTTGTGATACGCCCTTATGGTTTTAAGAAAACATTTTTCTAAAACCATGAGGCGTATCCTGTTTTTTCGGTTTATTATCAATTATGGGTCAGAGTAAGAAAAAAATTTGCAAAGGTAATAGAATATCACTCCACAACTTGATTTATGTCAACAAATATTTATCTAAGTGAGAAAACTAATAAAAAATTAAGGAAAAATAAATTCATCAGAGTATTACTCCAATGCCATCTCCATCGTCAGGATCATCTGTGTCTAAGATTATAAAAGTAAAAAAAAAGATTTGTTAATTTTTTTTTTTAACTAGATAATGACAAAAAAATTTATAAACTATGACCATGGCTGAAAATTAAACTTTGATAATACCGATGATATTTTGTGGGACAGTGCCTGATGTACAAAAATGATTTAGATCATCAAATTTGCTTCAAGATATTGGTACACGGAAAAAACGAGATTTAATTGGTTTCCATGTTGGACGGAACCTAGTTCCATTTATAGTTTAAAAAATTTACAAATGGTTACTACTTCTATGTAGACTGTAGTAGGTACAGTTTTCGTTTATTTCAGTTCAATCCGAGATGGGGCTCAGAGCCATCTGAGATTTATTTGTCTCAGATGGTTGTCAGCACCGCGCGCATGCTCGTCAGTCCCATCTTACATAGAAGTGGCGTCCATTTGGAATTTAACTAAAATCTATCTGCAGATAGTACCTATTTTTACATTATCATTTTCAAGTGCATTTTGCAAACTATCTATTATCTACTCAAAGTAATACAATTATATCGCGTACCTAATGCCAAAAGGGCGTATAACAGCAGTTAGATAGGGTTCCATGCCAAAAGAGCGTATAAAAAATAATTTTTTTGCTATTCTTTTTAGAACCGCTCGAAACGTAAAGATCTACAGAAAAAAATTTTTGACTTACTAAAGCCAAAAGGGCGTATCTTAAGATATACGCCCTTTCGCGGTCTAGTTCCGGCCGGGCCGGATATTTTCAAAGTTAAAAGCGGTTTATAGTTGATTTTCAAACGTGTTTTTTTCATGTATGTGATAAAATTTCGAAAAAAAACGCTTCGCTCTTCGATAGATAATTAAATTATCTATCGAAGAGCGAATAAGCGCTTTTTTGGAAAATTTTCATTTATTTATCCATAAAATGCGTTTTAAGATTCCATTTGTTGTACAAGTATGACAGAGATACTTTCGTTTGTCCAATAGAGGGCGAGAGAGAGAAAAAATGTAAACCCTTATTAAGATTTGAAAATATGAAAAAAAAAATCCATTTTTTCAAATTTCTAGACCAGAATACCCTCTTAAGTGAATTTTACTTGTTTCAAGAATTTTTCGTCTTGATTCAAGACAATGAAACTCTTCAAAATTATTTTTTTGGTTTAAGAATTATTCTTTTGATTCAAGTTAAATTTTTTTTAATTTTGTTATTAATGTTACCTTTAGAAAAAGGGGATAAAACATGGAACCCAACACTTGCAGACCCAGCGCTTTGTCCAAAAATAGTAACCCGATTAGGGTCACCTCCAAATTTATCAATGTTTCGCTTCACCCAACGCAACGCAAGAGCCTGGTCCTTCAATCCCGCATTACCAGTCGCAGCTGAAATGTTCAGTGCCAAAAATCCAAGAGCTCCTAGACGATAATTCATCGCAACAACTACAACGTCATCTTCGATTAAAAAATCTGGACCATATAATGTTCTATTGACGTATCCGATAACGAACGCTCCTCCGTAAATCCAGACCATTACGGCGCGTAATTTATTATCCGTAGAATTGATCTTTTTAAATTTACACAACATTCATTTATTATTACAATTATAATACTGAAATCAGCAGACATCTAACAATTTTTAAAATTTTTATTACAAATAAATCGCGTTACTAGAACCGAAAGGGCGTATCTCAAAATATACAATTTTTCTTGAAAAAATTATTTTTATAAAATTGCATTTTTAATTTCTACTTGTCAATTTTATTTTTTTCATTTTTTTTACCATAATTTATTTTTTAAAAAAATTCTTTAAATTATCAAATATCTGCTAAATTATAAATTATTATAACTAATCAACAATACTAACTTTAGGTGTGTAAACATTAAGGTAGAGACAGTCTTCATGTCCATCGTAGAAATTGTCACGATAATTCCATTGAGGACAAACACTTGCTTCTCTAGTTGTATTACGGACATCCTTCCACTCATCAACTTCTTCTGGAGGCTGTAAGAGTTTAATTAATATTAAACATATTAATTAATATTATATATGAGAAGAAATATAATTTACTTGAAATCTCAAAGGACCAATTGGAGGTTTGCCATATGGAACGCCTTCAAAACTCGAAAATGGAATTTTTTTTGCAACAGTCCGTAAAATTTTACCCCGAATTGGACCTTTGTCAGTTTTAATAACCTCTGTTGGTTTTAATTCAGTTGAATATTTAATCACAAAAAATATTACTAAAAAATATAAATAATTCATATTATTATTATTATTATTATAAGCGTGTATTGTAAATTTGAATAGTTAGTGAAGACTAATATTCTTCTTTTAACTTACTTGATTTATAAACGAATGTAAAATTGTTTTTTTTCCTTATACAATTTACACGTACCATAAATAATAATATTGAATATTAACTGACATGATTAGACCAAACGGTAAATTCAATGTCATTTCGTCCATAAAATATAAAATTTATTAGTACCTGTTTAAATAATTATCAGTTTTCTCTAATTATTTATTTTTCAATTGCAAGTAATTGTCTACAAATAAAATTCAGTGTGCTCTAACTTCACAAACTTCACTTGTTTTAAATTTTTAAATTTATTAAATTTATTTATATTTTCTCTCTGTATAACTTTTCTTCCGACAATAGACCCTCACGGTTTTGGAAATTCCGTAAAGATTTGGTATCTATACGATATAAATGCTGTATTTTTACCGTAATACTTCAGTTATTTTAGCCAGTTTTTTTGTCGAATTATTATGAAAAAATTACGAAATAAATTCAGAATATTTATGGCAATACAATAGAAAAGTTTCGGTATATTTACAGCATCTAAACCGTAAATATACCGCATATTTCTGTATATCTGCGGTATTATTGCAGCAAAAAACCGGAAAAGAAGATCCCTACTTTCTAATATCGGCAAAATACCAAAAATATGCTGCTTTACTACTATTTTTCAATAGCTTGAAATTTTTTTTTATAATATTATAAATTATCGTGAATTATTTTTAAGAGGTTGATAAACTAATTTCTCGATTGTTATTATTATTAATAATTTTTTTTAGTCTAGACCGGGATTCGAACTCAGATCATTTAGTTACGTGCCGAATGCTCTACCACTTGAGCTATCAGAGCTAACACAGCCGTCCATCTTACGGTAGAAAGCATTATATCTTTAATTATGTCAGTATAAACGCGGCAAAATTATAGTATATCTTTGGTATTTTTACCGTAGAAATACGATTTTATTACTTTAAAATTATATTTATATTATAGTTAATACATAAATTTTTTACGGTAAAAGTTCTAGAGTTTTACAGTAATTTTATAGTATTATTTCTGAACTTTGCAGCAAAAGTACGGTAGAAATGCTGCATAACTATAGTAAAATAAATAATAGTTTAAAAAAACTAAAAACACGCTTTTTATAGAAAACCAAACTAAAAAATAGAAAATAAATTTAAATTAAGAATAGTGTTAAAAATTTCAATAAATATAAATTAATAATAGTGTAAATAACAAAAATGTATTTTATTTTAAAAAAAGCGTGAGGTGCATGGTGTCAATAGTTATAAATATTTTATTGACAGATATGAGTAGAGTGATTATCATTTTGATAATATCTTAAAAAGCACCCCACGCTTTTTTTAAAATAAAATACATTTTTTTTATTTACACTATTATTAATTTATATTTATTGAAATTTTTAACACTATTCTTAATTTAAATTTATTTTCTATTTTTTAGTTTGGTTTTCTATAAAAAACGTGTCTTTAGTTTCTTTAAACTATTATTTATTTTATACCTTTTAGTTTGGTTTATTTATAAAAGCGTGATTTTTTAGTTTTTTTAAACTATTATTTGTTGATTATCAAAAATATTCAGGCGCGCAAATTACCCACGGAGAGTTACATACTGACATACTGACATACTGACATACAAGTGAAGCTAATAAAAAAAAGTTTGGAAAATCCAAAAGTGCACGCCTCATAACGCTCATTCATTTTTTAAGAAAAAATAAATTTTGTAACTGATAAAAAAAAAGAAAATTATAATTAATTAATTTCTTACAGAGTATTTTTTTTTTTTTAAATATCAGCGCCCTTTTTTCTTGTTATATGCGCACGCAGTCTAAAAAAATCTAGCTTTATCAAGTGGCGCCATAGTTTTCACGTGACAAATAAGAAAAATTCGTTTGTCTTTGTACGGTTATATCGTAATAAATTTTAATAAAAATTCAATTTAAAAAAAAAAATACGTAACTAGGCTACTGATATGAAATACGGACCCAGTTCATCGCATTCGTAAACTAATAAAAAAAGTCCGGTCTTGAAATATCAATTTGTTCGGGAGTAATCATTGGTACATCCAAAATGGGGTGACATCCGGACGTCCACGTAAAATTTTTTTCAAAACGTTTTTTTTTTCAAAATAGCTACATGAAATGATTTTAGAAAATAAAAGATGGTTTAATTTAAGTGTTTTCTCCGTGTACATCTACTTATATTATTGTATAAGTGTAATATGGTTGTGATAGAGACATTTAAAGATCACAAAATTGCTTGACCTTGACGAGTCGAGTATAAAGCACAACCTCACGCGCTTCGCGCTATGAGGCGTGCAATAATTATTTATAAATATTATAAATACGGGGAATCAGAGTTCGATTTCGGAGAGGGAGCCTGAGAAACGGCTACCAGAACCAAGGAAGGCCGCAGGCGCGCAGATTACCCACGGAGAGTTACTGACATACTGACAAACTGACATACAAGTGAAGCTAATATATAAAGCGTATAAAAACTGGCCAAAATGACCACAGAAATACCGTATTATTTCAGAATTATAACGGTAAATTTACAGTAAACGCATTAATACCGAAAATTTACGGTATTTCAAAAACCGCGAGGGGAGGGCGCTAATTTATCTTCTGTTGAAAATGTCATTTTAACCTCACTTTTATTTTTATTTTGACAGTTTGTGTTTATTTATATTTATTACTCCTTAGTAAATAGTTGAAGTGAGCTTGCAAAAATTTTATTTTTTAAGAAGTGTAATTAAAAAAAAAAATATGAGTGATGATAATAATCAAAATAGTTCACAATCAAACACAAATACATACTACAAACGTAAACATTGGGACGAACAAGAGAAAACAACATTATTAAGAGCGCTTAAAAAATATGGTTATAAAGACATTGAAAATATCGCGAAAGAATTTCCATATAAAACACCGGCTGCTGTCAGAACGATGATTAATAAATTGCATTTAGCTGCCAAGAAAAATTCTACGGTGAAAAAAGTACAATTAGATGAGTGGTTGAAATCTGGATATTTTAATAATACTGATACTATGATACCTGAAGCGCTTAAAATTATTTCTGAAGTTGAAGATCATCCTTTGCGCGAACAATCAGCTGATTGCGATTTCATGTAATTATTTTTTTTATTTTTAATTTACATTTTTATATGAAAATAAAGCTAGCCGACATCTAAAAATTTTTATGATACTGAAGTTAGCCGTCAGCTGTCAATTTAAAAAATTTTTTTAACAAATTAATTACACCAAAAAAATGCTTGTAAACATTTTCACTTACAATTTTTATTAATTGTGACATGTGAAACTTTTTAATAAAATTTTTCTTATGATAATTTAATTGCCATAAAATTCTAAAAAAATTTTTAATGTCTGTCAACTTCAGTGTCATAAATTTTTAGATTTTTTTTTTAACTTCCCGCTAAGAAAATTGAAAATTTTCAAAAATCGGGAAGTTATTATATTGGTTTTACCCCGTTTTTCGAAAATCGAGTTTTCATCAGATCTCGACGTTTTGAGGTCCTAGGAAGCTTTCCTGACTATTCCCGCGAGGGTGTCACTATGTGTGTGTGTGTGTAAGTATGTAAACCTCTTATAACTTTTGAACGGTTGAACCGATTTCATCGCGGTTGGTGCCATTCGAAAGGGCTTCACCGAACTTAGATTTCCTGTTAATTTGAACCGATTCGGACCGATAGATTTGGAGAAATTTGGAGAAATCTAAAAAAAAGTAGGAAAAAAATTTTTTTCTGAAGTGGTTTTTTTGGGATAACTTTTAGGGGGAAATACGAGTACAGGCTTAAAACGATTCAATTTTTTTTTTTTTATAAATCGCTTGTAAAACTATTCAAAAATATAGATTGAAAATTTAAAGTCAAAATTTCCATTCGTTCAAAAGTTATAAGCGATTTATTAATTACTTTAATACTATTTTACATTAACTTTTTCTGTCACTTTTTTTTCAAACGCGTTTTTCTCGAAACGAGTTTTTTCAAAACTGTGTGCAGTCTAGCTCAAAGAGTTTTAAACCAATCATCTTGCGATATGGCTTATAATTTTCTTTATACAATTACCTTGAATATGAACCTCAATCGAAAGCGATATTTTTATTTAAACTATTTTTTTTTTAATAGACAATGTATGAAAAAGTGGTAAAAAATCACGACTTAATTTCACAGCCCTGTGAAAAATGGAAATTTTTACTTTTTTTTTGTGGAATTGAGGTTCATATGGAAGATACACACATAAATGAAGTAATTTTTCTGTGCCATTGATTTCAAATAAAAATTGTGGCTTCCAAACTGCACACAGATTGCTAAATCGGATGACAACCTACGATGTGTATCAGCTGATATCTCCGCTATTTGTTAACTTATATTGTTGTTTAATACGAAAAAATACTCATAAATAGATGTATAAAATGACCTGATAGTTTCAATAAATAATATTAATTTCTTATACCTTAAAAAAATTAATGAAAATCAGCATGAAAACGGCCTTCTACACGTATTTCCCCTTAAACGGCTCAACCGATCGATTCCAAAAACTAATCAGCTCTCAACCTTGAAAAACCACGTCGATCGCCGCCAATACGGTCAAAATCGGTTGATTCGTTCGAGAGATATCGTGCACTGATAAAAGGATTTGTTTATAGTTAAAAATATTTGTTAATATTTAACAAATCATTTATTAGAGACCACTTTTTAGTCCTTAACAAATATTTCTTAGTATTTAAAAAGATTTATTAATATTTAATAAATGAATATCTGATTTATTAAATACAAACAAATCATTTTAAATACTAAGAAATATTTGTTTGATACTAAAAAATGGTCTCTAATAAATGATTTGTTAACTATTAACAAATATTTTTTTAATACAAATAAATCCTTCTATCAGTGTGAACGAAAGAAAACCGAAAAAAGTGTTTTTTCAGAGTTACTCCGAAATTTCTAATTTGACCAATTGAAACTTAGAAATTCTTTATGAGGCTTAAAAAACTGCGTAGAATGCCGCCAATCGCATAAAAATCGGTTCATTCATTCAAAAGTTATTGCGGTATGAACATTCAAAAAATAGTTTTCTATGAAACTTCTATCAGACTTTTGAGCTCAAAGAGCTCAAAAGCATAAAAAAGGTATCTTTTTGAGCTCGGAGAGCTTAAAACAACACACAGATTGTACTTTTAAGCTCGAAGAGCTCAAAAAAGCGGCCAGGTATTAACGGAATTAGTGGGAAGTTGCAGGGATGGCCTTTAGGGTCAACCGTTTTCCTAATTTTTTTATTAAAAAAATGATTACAAAAAAATTAAAAAAAATTTTCATTTTTAAAAAACTTTCAAAACTAGCAGTGAAATTTTTTAAAAAATATTTTTTTGTTCTAATTTAATTATTAAAAAAAACTCAAAAAATTAAAAACGTCGGCTAACTTCAGTATTATCATTTTTATTTATTGATGCTTAAATTAGCTGACATTCAACAATTTTTGATTTTTTTTTAATCCAATTACAATTAAAAAAATATTTTTTTTTAAATTGCACGTGTAATTTTTTTAATTTTCTACATTTTAAATTTTTTTAAAATAATATTGTGACAAAATAAATTATAAAAACTTTTAAATGTCGGCTTTTAATTGTTATTCTCATTTCTTTTTTTTTCTTAATTTTAACAAAAAAATGCATGATATATACTAAAGTTAGCATGAAAATAAAGTTAGCCAACATCTAAAAATTTTTAGGATTTTTTTTAATTAAAGAATTATTACAAAAAAATTTTTTCATTTGTTAAAAACTTCGAAAACTATAAGTGCAATTTTTTAAAAATATTTTTTAGTTATAATTTCTAAATTAAGCAAAATAAAAAAATAAAAAATGTCGGCTAACTTTATTATTATAAGTTAGCCGACGTTTTTAATTTTTTAATGATTTTCAATTAGAACTATTTAAATTCAATTAAAATATATTTAATTAAAACTAAAAAATGTTTTTTAAAAATTGCACTTATAGTTTTTCAAGCTTTTTACAAATGAAAATTTTTTTTATTGACTTAATAATTTTTTTAATAAAAAAAAAATTATAAAAATTTTTAGATGTCAGCTAAAATTCTAGAATTTTTTTTTATTGAAAAAATTATTACATAAATATTAAAAAAAAAATTCATTTGTAAAAAATTTGAAAAACTAGGAGTAATTTTTTAAAAATATTTTGTAGTTTAATCATTAATCATTTATTCATTAATTTAATAAATGAAAAAGCAATAAAAAATTAAAAACGTCGGCTAACTTTAGTATTATCTTAATTTTTATAAAAATCTTATAAAAATTTCCACTGGTAATTTTTTATAATTTATAACAGTAAAATCAGCTGATATTAACAATTTTTTAAGTAATTTAGTTAAAATTTTTTAAGTAATTAAATTCGAGCTGAAAAAATATTTTTAAAAAATTGCACTTATAGTTTTTAAAATATTTCTTTTAATTTTTTTCTATCACATTTTTTTAACAAGAAAAATCCTAAAAATTGTCAGATGTCTGCTAATTTACTTTTCATTTATAATTATCACACGTGGATTTTTTTTATTAAATTTTTCTCATTATAATTTCATATGAAAATTAATGTAGCACATATTTAATAATTTAAAAAATTTTATAACAAATAAATTATGGCAAAAAAATAAGAAAAAAAAAATCGACATTTAGAAATTAAAAAAAATTTTAAAACGCAATTTTTTAAAAATTATTTTTGGAAAAAATCTTTGTTAAATAAAATTAAAAAATTGTCAAGTGACAGTTAACTTGAATATCAATAATTTCATAGCTATAAAATTCTAAAAAATTTTTAATGTCATTATTTTAATAAATTATATTTCAGGGCACTCTATGACTTGCTGCATCGCATAACACAGGGACAACCAGCTGTTGATGTAACCCAGATGACCGTCGAAACATTACTATACACTCTGAATCAAGTAACTCATGAAGTTTGGCCAAGTTGTGAGACACAAGCCTACGCATACGTGGAAAAATTAGAACAATCCAAGTCTCGGAAAGTTTATCCACCTCATCGTTCTAGGCGTATAAATAATACAAGCTAAAATTAATCTTCAATAATCTTCTTGTAACATAAAAATAAATAAAAAAATTTTTAAATACAATTGTGAAAAATGACTCAAGATGTAAATTAAAAATACGTAAATAAAGTCATTATATTTATATAATTTCTTCATTAATAATCTTAACTTACATAAATAATTGACATCATTTCATTCTTCAGAATAACATCATTGCTATTTCATTTTTTTTTTTTTTTTAATAACTAATAAATATTTGTAAATATAAAAGAAAATAAAAATAGACAAAAATAAAAACTACTATTGGAGAAAAGATGAAATAAGTGGAGAAGACAAGGAAACATGGGCGAGGGTACGATTGGAGATGCAGAGTATGTGAGGGGGAAAAAAAAACCCTGATACATACAATGAAATGTGAAGAAATATATGAAAAAGTAGGAGAAGAAGGAAAGAGTTTCTTAAATGAATGGAAAGATTTAGAAAATGAAAAGGTAGAAGAAAGACTAATAGAACTACTAAAGGGAAGAATAGACGTGAGAGCATGCACGGTCTTCAGAAAAATTGAAGAGATCCTAAGGGAAAAAATGGGATTGCGGAGTTTGGGGCAGGAGGGTAACGAGAACAACGACGTGCAAACAAGAGAAAAATAGAAAGATTAAATGGAAAGAGAAATAATATATATAATTAATATACAGATACAAAATATGTAAAAACTTTGTAAGAGACGAAAGTCGTGCAAATAAAACTATTTATTATTATTTATTATTTGTAAATATAATTGTTTAATAAATGAATAAATGTAAATAAGAAATTAATTTTACTAAAATTAATATTTTATTGATATAATATAATATTTTTATACCCAAATATTTATTTGAATATTTAAAATGCAACATTTTATTTTTATATACAATTATTAACTAATGTTTAATATTTTCAGTTTAATTTATCGCAAATTCAGCTTCAGACTTGTCAATAAAAAAAAATTGTCATTGTAAAATAATTGACTGAAGTTCTTATTAATTAATTAATTAATTAATTGATTAATCATAAATAAGGAATTCAAAAGTATTAACTAATTTAAAATTATAAAAATTAATATAAGTTTTATGTTTAATTATTTCATACTGTAATTATTTAAACGATTTATCTATATTTATATTTAATTATATAATTATTGAATTACCATCATTAATCTTTCAAAATTTCCCAGGCATCTTCTTCAGCTTTGGATGAAGTTTTCTTCCAACTATCCTCATTTTTACTTTCAAAGTCAATCAATGATTCTTTATCTTTTACTTTTTTTTCCTTACTTCTGCGAGATGTTGATTTACTTTCTGTAATAGTCTCTGAGTTTTGTTGCGAATTGCCCCAATCCCAGTCTTGCACCGATGAATTGTTTGATGATGCACCGCCACTTTTTAATAATTATTTAGATTGATAATTTATTTTTTTAATTATTGGTATTATATTTGATTAAAAAAAATAAACTTACTTGCTACTAGAATTAGACATTAGGGAAGACTTTTCATTGGAGTAAGAATTTTGATAGCTGTTTTGGTAACTATCAGATGATACGTTTTGATACTGGTCATTTGATTGATACTGATATTGTGATTGAGATTGCGATAAAGATGATGATGAATTTGTACCAGAAAGATCTCCCCATCCGCGACGTCCTATATCTCCTACCTGTAATTTTTATCATTGTGATTATAATTATCGATTTTTAAATTAATGAAAATTAATTAATAAGGAAAAGGAAAAATAATAAATTAAAAAAAAAATAAATAAAATACCTTAGAGGCTAAAGTATTAACTTGAGATGTAACATCCTCTAATAATGTACCATCACGTACCTAATAAAATAATAATAATAATAATAATAATAATAATAATAATAATAATAAACTTTCAAATTTATAAAACAAAAATTTAGTAAAAAAATAAAATATTATCTAAATTATTAAGAGAATAAGCAAAATTTTGTGGCCAGTGTATTTATATGCATTTAAAAATGCTCCATCTCTAGATACATAATTAACCCGTCAGCACTCACGTTATAAGCATTTTTGCTCACGCTCGATTTAAAACAATGAAAACTTTTTTTTTCAAATGGAAAGGGTAGATGAAATTTTTTCTACCTTCGAGTAATTTTACCTATTTTCAAATTATGAACTTTTGAAATGCTTTTAATATTATATATATTTTATAAAAAATATTTCTTCCCATGCGCGTCGGAAATTGTGAGCATTCTTCTCATCACGAGATTATAGGTGTAACAAAAAAATTTACTTTCGGTAACGTTCGGGCTAGTTCGTGTATCTTCGTAACTGTATAGCTGCCCGGCCGCATGCAGATTAAACGTGAGCAAATCTCTCATCACGAGAGTAAATATTACCGAAAAGTTCACGTGAGTGCTGACGGGTTAAGAAATGACCTTGTATCTTGTGAACTATTGACATTTTTTAAGATATAAGCTCATCCCGATGTTACACTCATCGAGACCTTTCATTTGAGTACCCACATCATCTTTTTCATATATTTATGTATATTATATATATGTATATATGAAAAATATATCAAAATACATGTGGGTACTCAAATGAAAGCTTTGATGAGTGGTAACATCAGGATGAGCTTATATCATTAAACTATATCAATAATTAAGAAATGACCTTGTATCTTGTGAACTATTGACATTTTTAAGATATAAGCTCATCCCGATGTTACACTCATCGAGACTTTTTCATTTGAGTATCCACATCATTTTCATATATTTATATATATTATATATATTAGAGTGGTCCAAACAACATTTTTATTTTTTTTTTCAAGTGCTGCTGTTTCAAAAACTTCTCTAAGGTATAAAAAAAATTCTCTCCAAAGCGCAGCTTGATATCTCAATTGTTCATGAAGCTCAATGAATTTTTATTTTCCCATTTAAATAACACATCAAAAAATTTTATTTACGTTTTCATCCGGTAAAACTACGAAAAAAATTTTTTTTTGTATTTTTCGTCAATTATTCTTGTAGGAAATTTAATTCTCTATAAAAAAGTACTAAGGTAGTTTTTTCGTAATCCTAACAAGTAAAAAGTTATTAAGCTTTAAATACTCGCAATAAAAGAAAATTTAATCAGATATGATTTTAGAATCCATGTTGTATCACATTTTCTGTTTTAAAGTATTTGATTAAGTAATTTATATTTTTTTCTTAAAAACATAGTATACAGTCTGATATCGGTCATTCAGTCTGGACCAGTGATAACAAATGACAATTCAATATATCGGTTTGTTTATTTGAACCACATGTTAAATGCACCGAAGGAGATTACCAGACTTTGTAAATACTCTAACCACTGCTTAAAAAAATTAAACTAGATAATTTACTTTAGCACTCTCTTGCGGCCTACATGAAGATATATAGTAAATTAAATTTTTGTTGACAATTAGTTTTACCTCAACCTAGCTGCATTTTAATAATTATGTCTTATAAGTCATATAAACTAAAATAAGAAATAACCAAAAATTAAATCAGTCTCAAAGATTATATTGGTTGTATGTTTATTAGCAATTTTTTATAGTCAAGCTTATTTACTTAAATATGTGATGACTCCTGAGATAAGGCAGTTTTCCGCACTAACTCTACCTGTTTATTTATCATTTTTTTCAATGATTAAATTTAAAAATAAAAGAATCAATTCACGAAGGACTTCTATTTACGTACTCCTGCAAAGTTTCGTGATTTTTCATTCGGTCAAAAAGCGTCCCAGCATCATGTTCAAAATTTAAATATTCACCTGTTCTACCTGTCCTACATCTTCTTAAATAAAAAAATTAAATTCGGTATACATCCGGAAGTACTAGCTTGCTCTTGATTCAGATTCCGTAATGAAATTCAAGTTCAATTTTAATAAATCACTGCTCATAGGAAAAATATCCAAATTGTAATGAGAGAAATTATTCATCATTCACAGTTAATACTTCACCAAAAGACATGTGTTAATTATATTAGAAACAGTCTAGTTTGATAAATTTTGAAATAAATACATGCAGTTACCGAAAAGTTTTCGAAAAGTTGCTTTGAAACTATCTTCGTTCAAATTTTTTTTGTGCAAGTATTTAAAGCTCAATAACTTTTTACTCGTTAAGATTACGAAGAAACTACCTCAGTACTTTTTTGTAGAGAATTAAATTTCCTACAAGAATAATTGACGAAAAATACAAAAAAATTTTTTTTCGTATTATTGCCGGATAAAAACGTAAATAAAATTTTTTTACGTGTTATTTAAATGGGAAAATAAAAATTCATTGAGCTTCATGAAGAATTGAGATATCAAGCTGCGCTTTGAAGGGAATTTTTTTTATACCTTAGAGAAGCTTTTAAGATGATAGGCAAAAAACTTTTTTTTTTTGGACCACTCTAATATATATGTATATATGAAAAATATATCAAAAATACATGTGGGTACTCAAATTAAAGCTTTTGATGAGTGTAACATCAGGATGAGCTTATATCATTAAATATATCAATAATTAAGAAATGACCTTGTATCTTGTGAACTATTGACATTTTTTAAGATATAAGCTCATCCCGATGTTACACTCATCGAGACTTTTCATTTGAGTACCCACATCATTTTTTCATATATTTATATATATTATATATATGTATATATGAAAAATATATCAAAATGCATGTGGGTACTCAAATGAAAGCTCTTAGTAAGTGTAACATCGAGATGAGCTTACATCTTTAATAATATCAATAATTCAGAAATGACATTGTTTTTTGTCAACTATTGACATTTTTTAAGATATAAGCTCATCTCGATGTTACACTCATCGAGACCTTTCATTTGAGTACCCACATCAATTTTTCATATATTTATGTATATTATATATATGTATATATGAAAAATATATCAAAAATACATGTGGGTACTCAAATGAAAGCTTTTGATGAGTGTAACATCGGGATGAGCTTACATCTTTAAAAATATCAATAATTAAGAAATGACATTGTATTTTGTCAACTATTGACATTTTTTAAGATATAAGCTCATCTCGATGTTACACTTATCGAGACCTTTCATTTGAGTACCCACATCATTTTTTCATATATTTATATATATTATATATATGTATATATGAAAAATATATCAAAATGCATGTGGGTACTCAAATGAAAGCTCTTAGTAAGTGTAACATTGGGATGAGCTTATATCTTTAAAAATGTTAATAGTTAAAAAGTACAGTGCAATTTAACAAAATTCATTATTTAACTAAGCAAAATTTTATTTATTTATTTATAGTTCACAAGTCACAGCAGTAACATAGTGACTGCAAGGTTGCTAGTTGCTTATTGTCTTAGTTTTGAATTAATAATAATAATAAAATATAAAATAATTAAATAAAAAAAAAACATAATTTGATAAATTAATAAGAAAAAAATAATACCTTTTGTGTTGCCATACCACCGATTTTAATAGCATTCTCGGTAGCTTTAGTAGCAATTTTAGATGCTGATGATGAAAATATTGACCATCCCTAAAGAAAAACAATTCTTTTTCAATAAAAGGATACACTATAAATAAACTGAAATTTTTTTTTAAATAATTACACTCGCTAATGAAGAAACAGCAGTGTCAAAAAATTCCTGGGATGTACTTCTTGGAGGCGCATCCATCTGATATCCGAATCCTCCGTACTTACCACCTTGGTTCGGTGGAATATTACTGTAAATATAAATATTTAAAAAAAAATATTAAAAAAATCATTGAATTCACTAAAAATGAAAATAAACTATAAATTAATTTACTAACTCTGGTCTAGTAGCGTTTTCATTTTGTACTCGCGCAAAAAATGATTCAGTTTGTGTTTTAAATGCAGCTGTATTAAAATTACTCTGCTGATACGAGTTTGGATTATTTACATCTTGCTGGTAGGATGAAGGTGAAGACATTCCACCAGATGAAGAGTATGAATGATTATCGTTGCTATTATTGTCAGAGTACGTTGGCATAAAATCTTTAGCAGCAGCCTTATCAATGCTCCAAGATTCACCTCTAGCTAACGTAGCAATCTAAAATAATGGATATGCATTAAAAAAAATTAAAATTAAAATTAGCCGACATCTAAAAATTTTTAGAATTTTTTTTGTTAAAAAATTTATTACAAAAAAATTTCATTTGTAAAAAACTTAAGTGCAATTTTAAAAAAATATTTTTTTATTCTAATTTAATTAATGGATAAAAAATTAAGAAATAAAAACGTCGCCTTACTATAAAAATTAAATTAGCCGACATTTAAAAATTTTTATAATTAATTTTGTTGAAAAATAATTTTTAAAAAATTAAAATTTTCACATGTAGAAACTTTTGAAAAAAACGCCATTCGGCCATACCCAGCATGGATAGGTAGATTTCTTGTTTGAATATTGAAAAAAAACACGTTATTAAAAGGCAAAAATGTCGTAAAATTTATTTTTTATTATATTTTTGCAAATAATGATATGAGACCGACTACAACCAATAGATATTCAAAGACATCTTCCTAAAAAATAGGATTTGTAACAGATGAAAGTCATTTGATAATAATAGCTAAAAATTAATTTATTTTTGATTTTTTTTTAATTTTCCAAACTCCGAAATAAATTGAAAAAAGTATCAAAAGGTAACGAATAATAGCTCAAATTGAAGATAATTATGTGAATTTCACCATCAAGTTTTAAATTAGAGCTATCTTTTACGGCTTAAAAATTATTTAAAGAAAAAGGGCTGGAATACGTTCAGTGAAAAATTTTTGAAAATTTTTAAATTTACGGAATTAATTAAAAAAATCATCAAAACTAGACAAATAATAGTTTTAATTGAAGGTTATTAAATGAAGTTTAAGATAAATTTGATAGATTTTATCTATTTTTTACATCTGAAAATGAAAAAAATTTTCAAACACCCACAACTCGTAAACTAACCGGCCGATTTTGCTCATTTTCGAACTTGATCTTGGTATTTATCCACAGAATAAGCCCACAAAATTTCATAAAGATCGGTTGAGAACTGTGGGCGCAATCCTGCTGACATGACGCGTTATATCACATATATATTAGGGTGTGCCAAAATGTAACTTCCGTGAGCTTGCAAGTAAACAATTTTGAGGAGCAATGCGTTAGTGGGCATATTTGGTGTGAGACGATGTATTTGATTTTCCATAGAATTTTTAACAGGAGATTTAGTGGGTACTTCCGGCCAAAATTTTTGAATTTTCACCGGAAATGCACAAACTAAACTTTTCTGTTAAAAATTCTATGAAAATCAAATACATCGTCTCACACCAAAATATCTCAG